>NW_026556616.1:0-33710 GCF_029017545.1 Prosopis cineraria
CACCGCTCTGATGTCATCACAGCCAAATAATTTATGGATGTACAGGTTACTATTAACTGGTTTCTGCACTGGTGAAGGAAATCTATCAACTGTTCTGCTATCCTGCAATTTGTCGATACATCACAACGAAACAATGTAACATAAAATGCAGACTGGTACCACCGTGAATGCAGAATTTGTAAATGTGCTTCCTTGCCATTAGCTTACGTTGTTCATGCTTCTTTTGCACCCAAAATGTTTTGCATATGACTGGACCATTTCAGGAATTATTGGAGTGCTTATTGCGAGTGGTTTTTCTTCTCTTGTCTTTAAGATGAGAAACTCTAATTTCTAGTTAGACTTAGCGTAACCTTAATCCATGTTTTGGTGTTCCTGAATCTGTCATACATTGTAAGCATTTCTTGGTGACGTCAACTGGGACAAATTTTATAAGCTGAAGAAACTGCTTGCAAACTATAGTCTTGCGCGAGTTGCACCACTCAGAATATGTCTTTAATCGAAATGTAGTTAAAAAGAAGGCTTCAAGTTCAAATTTACTTGGGCCATACCGTTTTTGAAAGGAATGTCATTGCCCTTTGAGTCGATTCTCCGCTAGGTGAGTACGTTCATGCACCTTCTCGCCGAAAGATACTCTGGAGATCACTTATTACATCATCATATACTCTTTTCGCTGTAAGTTTGTGACTCTTGGGTTGCGTTGCTGTACCACATTTCTATGCTCGTGAAAGAAATGGTCAACTGAGTATCCAATTGCGATCATGTACAGTGGGTGAAAATTCCAGTCACTTTCTATAAATGACAAGGACCAAACTATTTTGCTGGGTGGAATGGAGATTTGAACTTCAAAGACATTCTATAAATCACACAAGTTGGCTTATACCTAACTTTTTTTCAGCCCCGTTTTAATGGTAATGATTAAGGTCATGGCGTTTTTCCACGATTCTGATTTCTGAGATCTGAGATAAGGCTAAAAAAATGGGCAAAGTCATGAACACAGGGCAATTCTCCCATACGCGAGATGTTTAGCCGGGTAAGCAGAATGACTTATTACCTAGAGCTCGAGTGGCTATATGGATCCGAAGCCCAAAACTCAATACTAAGGCTATCTATTTTTATTTTTACCATTTTTTCAAATTATTTAAAAATAACTCAAACAATTATATTGATAAAATAACTTCAAAGAATGTACTCCCTCCTTTTAAAAATGTAAAGTATCTTTTAAAGAGTTTAATGTTAAAAAATATAAGGTATTTTTAATTTTTTGAGATGTAATCGTTGCCTTTTTTTTCCTTTCAAAAATGTTCCCATTGATAAATAATTTTATATTTATTGTAGGGTATTTAATAGAGATAAATATAAAAAAATAAGGTTAGTTTAAAAATAAGTAATTACTTCATTGGAGGTGAGATTCAATTAAAAATACTTTATATTTTTTAAAGAGAGGAGTAAATCGTTAAATACTCCTTGTATTTTTGAATACAAGGAATAGGTAACTATTTATCAAGATTAAGATAATTGACTATCCATCTTAAATGTGTCACAATTTTAGATTTTTTTCCCCATAAATACCTTTGATTTAATGTTTAAAATCTATAAGATTTATAACTAGCTCATGCTCCCTTTGGTTAAAAATATAATCATCTTTCAACAATGACCCACGTACAAATAAAATCTTTATTCGCATGAAAATATATATTTTGTAAGATACACAGATGACTAATTATAATATATTTGCAACTATTGAACTTCCCAAGCAGGACATGTTAGAACCTGAACACGAATTTCTGTATTCAGAGCTTCACTCGGCCACCAGAACCATCCGCAACGTGAACTTGTAATAGTACAGACGAGGATAATATTTTCCCAATTCAAAACGCTAACTAAGCTGTAGCTAATTATATTGGAGAGGAGCCACGTATGATGGTCCTGAAGAATAAGTAGGTTGGTAGCACGGGGCAGGAGCAATGAAGTCGAAATTGGTGACTGTGGGTGGTCTCCATCAATCTATCTGGTGCAGGATCCTCACGGATTCAGCTGCTCCATACTCATTAATGCTCCCATTTTGTCATTTAACTCCCATTTCACTCCCTGCCCCACCCCCCCCCCCCCGGGCCTGCGCTCTTCCTCTCATCGTATCATCAAATCCATGCATTCATTTCTCAGATTTCATCATATCTCACACTAATTCTCTTCCCAGCCCCAGCACCACAACAATGTGTCAGCGTGTGCTTAGTCAGAAAGGGTAACGAAGATTAAGACTCCATTGGGAATTAAGTACAACATCAAGAGATGCAGAATGCTTCCAGATAAGCCCCATCATGACCTTGTTTTGTTTGGCCTTTGAAGCCTTAAGAGAGGACTAATATAGTTATAACAGATTCCACCGCCCCAGGGAAAAAAAAAAAAAAAAAAAACAGAGATTAGGGTCGTGGGAATGGTACGAGGTCCACCCACAGATACAAAAACAGTGACAATAACATCATAGGCATTAACGCTACGTGGGGTCCCGGATCCTAAGAAGATCTTAGCCCCTCCTCTTTATCCAATTCCAATTCCTTTCCTGTCAGAATCAGCCTCAATAAATTATCAAATTAATATATTTATTTACATATATGGGACTCCAGTTCCTTTAAAAAAAAAAAGAAAATTCCTGCCATTGCCCCGAACCTGCCTAACTCTAGTCTTGTATTATTCAAATGGCTTAGATATTTAAAAAAAATGAAAAAAATGAAAAGTGACACATTTAAATTTGAAATAATTGGATGGTGTCTCTTTTTCCCGGGGTCTGGCCCGACACCCATCATCTCTATCTAGTATATGGTACTCTATCTCTTGATTATTGCATAATTATAAAATTATTGCAACTTGAGGTTTCTCGGCCCACCGTTTGCCTCGCTCTCTCTCATCACTCTATTATATCTACCATCATTACCATCCCTGACTTGCAATTTTGCATGTTGCCTTCCTTTAGGATAAAACACTAAACTTGATCAGGATGAAAGAGAATTGAGAAAAAATTTCTCATAATTTTTTTAAAAAATAATAATATTTTTTATTATTTTTAGAAGTTGTTTTTATAATTCCTCATCCTTTCTACGTTTCCACATCTCCAAAAATAAATGCAGAGTCATCTTTTAATAAGAATTCAAATCGATTCGTTAGGTTATGACCAATGCCATTTCTTATTGGTATCTTTTTCATGCTTGTATGCTCCCTCCAATTTTATTTTTAAGATATATTTTAAAAAATTTCTTTGATTCTATTTATAAATTATGGTGTAATTTTTAAGTAATATTTAAAAAATATTTTTAAAATTATTTTTTATAAGAGAAAAAATAATATGATATCATTTTTTAAATTTATTATATAAGGATATATTTAAAAATTTCTTATTTTTTATTTTTTATATTAATATTAATGAGGCTATGAAAATAACGAGATGATTATATTTTAGGAGGAAAATGGATTGAAAAGCAGAGGAGCGTGGGAGTCAGTCGCGGGAGAATTAAGGTGTTGGGAACAGGTGACGTGGGGATGGTGTTGGGGAGTTTTGACTTGAGGGAGGTTAAAAAGAGGAAAGGATCTGGCATGATCTTTTTCGAACATTAGTTTGCACGGACGCGATCTCGTGGGATGGAACGTGTTGAATCCTGACCGTTGGAGGCAGGAGTACGATATGATCTTGCATCTAACAGAGGTGAGGCTTTGTCTCTCTAAAGCTCATAATCATCATCTTAATCATATTTTTACAGTCCACTCGCGTGCGCATGAACAGTAAATCCTGTGCGTCCATGTTCCGTCATGCTGTTTCGCCTCGTTCCTCAGCGCGTCCTTCGCTTTTTACATATCTAACGTACCATCCTTTCCTTTCCTTTTTTTTTTTTTTCAATCTCATACTGACAGTTAAATTCTAAAATATTAAATCAATAATAATTAAATTTCTAAAAAATATTTTAAAAAATAAGTAATAAATATATTATTCTAAATTTAAAATTTCTAACTATAAATAAATATTTAAATATTAAATATAATTTTTAATTTATAACAAAACTTTTTATTTTTAATCGTTTGAATTGATATTTATAATTTTAATTGTTATTAAATTTTTTTTATAACTTAACTGTCATTCTTTCGTTTCTTTTATTTAAATATGGATTGATGAGACTGAAGATGTTCAATTTTTATCCTTCCAAACAAATTACTTTTGTCTTTTTATTCATAAATTATTGGGTTAAAGTTTAAATTTGTTATTAGTATTATAATATTTTTAAAAGTGTAGTGTCACCTTTGCGTTTTTAAAAATAGGAAAATGTCATTATAGACTGACAGAAATAGCTAACAGTGTTAATTTCTTCATATTGGTCCCCACACTTTGATGCCACGTTTGTAGGAGAATTTTTGTCTACTGCAGCGGCTTCTTCGACTCTTCGTCTTCCTCCTCATAACACGACACTATAATAAGGTTTTAACAGTAAATAAAAATATTTTTAACAATAATTATATAATTATTATTATTTTAAAGAATCTTAAAAATATGTGATTTTTAACAGCCACTGTACTGCTGTTAAAAATAAATTTTTAACTGTAGGTTTATGTTTACTATTAAAAGTTGCTCGTTAAATTTTATTTTATTTTTTTAAAAGAAGACTTTTGATAAGGTGGGGTGGGAGCTAGCATGGGGTGCTTTCCCTTCTGCTCCTCTTTGTCTTGAGCAACGATAGCATCGTCTTCTACATAAATTCAAAATCACTTGGACAAGTAAAGGAAGCGGTGGCGCAGAAGCCAGGCAAGTGGAATAGAGGAGACGAGCAGAGAGACAAAATCATATAGTGAGGATGATGAAGAATAACCGTGTGGCAATAGTAAAGAATTCTCCTGCACACATGGCATCGAAGTGTGGGGCCCATCTAAAGAAATTAACACTACTAGTTATGTATGTTAATGCAGGACAGCATTGTTTCGTTTTTAAAAATTTGGGAACAACATTGTGTCTTTTAACACATTAGGATACAAATTGTGCATTTTTTAAAACAGTTGAACCAGATTTGTACTTTAACTCTAAAGTTATTTTTAATATATTTTATTAAAATCAAAAAAACTTTTAAAATTTATTAACACTATCTAAAAATTTAATAAGTTATCGATTATGTGTTTGTTAAATATATATTTTTTAATAGTATTTTCTTTTACCAACATTTAATTAAAAGTGAAACGGGGAGTTTATAATGAAAATGTAATGATGTAATTTCTGCATATTATAAAAAACTTCCCTCTCACTCTTATAACTAAGATCTGATGAAATTCCCCCCCTCCCAAAAAAAAAAATGTTAACTAGCTTCACATTAAATAAAGCAAATGAATATAAGAAGCGAAGGACGTGAACGCGTCACGAGTATGGGGAATTGGGGATGCTATTCTAGTTTTTTTAAAAAAAAATTATTATTTATAAATATCTTTTTCTTTAAAGCAATCATATCCTAAACATAGTTAGATATTAGGTGTAGACATTTCTTTTAATAAAAACTTAAACTTTAATTTATTACATTATAAAGGATAATTCTTTCTGTTAGAGCGAACCCTATGAGTTGCTTTTATGATTTTATTTATAAAGTGTTTTGTAAAAATAAAAAATACTATGATTATATATTGTTAAATGAAAAGATGAAATATTTTTTTAGTTTTATGTTTTAGCAGAGGAACGATTGCATAGATAATAAGATGACTCGTCATCTTTCTCTAATTAATAAAGATACAATTGAAAACTTGGGATACTTTTCCAGCGAGATAAAGCGACTTGGCAAGCTTTCTTAAAACCCTTGAAAAAATTTCAAACACTCCGTAAAAAGAACTAGTAAGAATACCGTGTAAGAAGGTGTGTGGCATATACCGACCAGCTTTTGTAAGCATGTTTAGTTATTGCCTTTTGGTCTTGCCAGGAGAAAACTCCTCATCTTTTGTTACACTTACACAGCCCCTCCCACAGTCCACCATTTAAGATCGTTTGCTTAAAGTACATTATTATGTGAATGCTTTTAACTTCGATATTTTCAAACTACCAAGTAATCCCCTAGCTAATAAACAATCCCTTCTAATTGATAAATTTTACTGGAGGTAATCTTAAAGGCATTAACTAATCTTAACCATTTTTAAAAATATAGGGAAAATTTCAATTAGAAATCACAATAAATACTTAATTGCTGGTAAGTCCAAAAAAAATTTAAAATTCTAATTCAATTTAGTTCAGGGGAAAAAAGTCAAAACTAATTTCAATGATAAAAAGATCAAAATATCCTTCACTTGTTATATAGAATTATCAGTTATTAATTTTCTTACTCTACTTATTAATTTATTAATATGAGTTACAAATTACGTGAGTTGACATGTTAATAATTAAATAAGACTTGATATTAATTGTTTAATTATATAACAATATCAATTGATAAATTGCTAACTTTACTTGTTAATTTTTTAACATCAGTTATAAATTACTAACCATTCTTGTAATTTATTAACATCAATTATAAATTACTAGTAGGTTTTATAATTTATAACTGATGTTAGTAAATTAATAAGCAAAGCTAACAAATTAATAATTAATATCATTGGTCATCTAACAAATAGATGTAATTTATAAGTGATATAAGTGAAGTAATAAAATTAGTAATTAGTGATTTTGCATAACAAGTAAAAAGATATTTTCGTATTTTCACCATTGAAAATGGTTTAATTTTTTTTTTTCTTGAACCAAATTGAAATTTCAAAATTTTTTTGAACCTACAAATAATTAAGTCTCTACTGTGCCCCTTGACTAAAATTCTCCTAAAAATATAAGTAGTTATTAACATACCCTTTTAACAAGGACTAAAACGAAAATTCATCCAACTCCCTCAAAATGAACCACTGATTTTTATGGCATAGAGACTGCAATGCATATTAACACAAGCTTTCAAATCTAAATTTAAGTCTAAGAGAGTCCTTGACTCGGTCGTAAAAATTATTGCAACAAGAACTGAAGTAGGATAGCAGGGCATTCTTCACTCATAGTTATATATGTGTGTGTGTGTATAAAATCAATCGCCATTTATGTAACTTAAAAGACAGCCAATTGTAACTTTCTTAACTTAATGACCTCTTACTGGTCTAGTACATGTTTATTTGAGAAGTTATTTCATTACTCATTGGGTTTTGAATATAGAAGTTAGATAACTAATTTTCATACGTAGACTAAATAAATTAATTATTTGTAAAAAATGTGTATGGTTTTTTTTTAAATATTCCTCATTTTAATTTATTTACACTGGAGACTATTCCAACAAGGTACATACATTTTGCATGTAACTAATATAGGTAATATAACAATAAGTTAAATGACAATTTGGAACCTAAATTATAAGTCGAAAGGTGGTTTGAACCTTAAACTCGTATTTGATAAATTTTAAACCCTGAATAATTAAACCCAAAGTAATCTTGCCTTCACCATTAATTTGAAACTAATGGTGGTTACTTTAACCATGGTAGGACCTAAAAATTTTCTCTTCCCTCCACCTCTCTCCTCCCTCCCTCGTTGTCTCTCTCACCTCTCACTCTACCCTTTCAATACCAAAGCCTCCTCTCGCTTCAACTACACTTCTTGTCATCCACAAGGTCATCATTGTCAATCTCGTCAAAGCCAACTAGAGTGTTGAATGGTATGACAATGGTGTTGCTAGCAAGTGCTATTGAACAAATTCAATACTTGAGACATGTAAACCCATATGTATCTCCCCTTATCAGCTCTCCAAGTTGTGCATGGATCCTCATATTAGACACATGACTTACATCAGGACCCATATAACAAACACGTTGCCTTCACCAACATCAATGGCTACTTTATTATGAATCATCCTCTTCTTACACTTAAACCCTTATATCAAATACATGATGCATGTCTCGCATGTGCCTCCTCTTCATCTTCCTTGACCTTATCACTAACTCCTTCATTCATCCTCTCGTGTTAGCATCCCTTATTGACATAGGTCCTCTATTTGCCTTTCAACATCACCCACCCCAACCTCGGCATGGTCGGAGTGGCTGCCACCTGTAACTTATCTATTCCTCGCTACTTATGATTGAATGATAGGGATACCTTATTGGTTGAGTTCGAGATCAAAGCATGTTTGGCTTAGTTACAAGACGGATGTTGTGGGGACCAAGTCGCTAAGGAAGCATTCTTGCTTGAAGTTCAAGTAGACAATTCCTTTAAAGTTGACGACATGGTTGCAGAGCTTGATAATTTCTACATCAGTAAGCAAGTTGTAAAGAGAGACAACACTTTGTGTTGGCTGTAACATCTTAAATTTTTAAATCCATTTAATTAAGCTTAACAAGGGTGATTAGTGAATTGATGAGGTGTGTGGTCAGAGGGGGTCTAATAGGTGTATTTAATTTTGATTTCAGTCATAAATATGGGTTTGAAGTGAAAACGGGCTATTCGGGCAAGGAAAGAAGAGGAAAATATGAAAAAAATTTCTTTATGCCACATATCTTGGGGTGTGGATGATCTGCCACAGCACATAGAAGCAATTGGCGTGAACCAGGCCTCTTTGTGTCATGTTTTGCGGCGGAGGGCTGTGTGCGCCACAGCACAATGCTAAAAATTTGCATAAGTCAATTCGTATTTACGTGTGAAAACAGAAGGCAAGAAAGTTGAAAAATGAAGAGCACGAATTTAGCTCTGCTAAGGCACATATATTAGGACTATTAAGGATGTTTAAAAACATTCCTACACTTAAGGCAAGTATAATGTGTTTCCATCCTCCCTCTACTTCTATTTTTATGAGAAGCTGAGTTAGGGTTTAAGCATTAATGGTGATTCTTAATCCATTTGAGTTATGAATCTGAAACTATTGATTAAAATAAATATAATGAGAGTTGTTTAGGGTATCTAAACTCAACATTAATGATTTTGTAAGTAGTTAGTAGTTAGGAGTCATTAATAAGCGAATTTTAAAATAAATGAGGTGGTTGAAAGTGTTTAATGTTCATTAATGATAGTTTAATGATTCATCGATGATAATATAGGTCAATAAGCCCTAGTAAACCCATTGGGTATAATGAGTAGTGAATTTATGCGGTTGATAAAATAGAGAATGTGAAATTTAGTGTCGGTGATTACCCAAAAATGGGATAATAATAATATCCTTGTGAAATGATTACAGATAATTATTTTTGACATCGTTCAAGCTTGAAAAGAAGCTTTAGAAGTTGGTTACTATGAGGGATAAACTTTTAACTTTTTAAAGATTTGAGGTAATTGAGGAAAAGCTATTTTGTATAGTTATACGTTAATTAAATAATTGTGGAAAATCAATAATTTGAAACTTGGTTGATATGAAAAATTATTGTTGCAACTGCGTTAATGTGGCTATAGTGTAAAATGAGTCTTGTACATGGGCATGAAAAATTGATTTGCGTGTTTAGATGTTTATGATTGATGTTGGTGTTAAGAAGATGTTTAGATGAGAATGATAGAATGATTTTTAATGTGGAGTGCAAAGTAGAAAGAGTATGCTCATGGATGAGATGGATTGTGGATTAGAATGTATAATATATGTAAGTTGTGGATATCATGATCATTAGTGGGAGTTCGCCTAGAAAGAAAAGTATATGGTTAAATTCATGTGGTATTAACAACTTATTGTTGGAATCGAAAGCTTGCCTTGGCATTGACCGTTATAATTAGAAGGTAGCTCTTATCTCATAATTGATTCAGGATTGTTCTATTTATTCTATAAGGGACTCAAACCTAACTAATCTCCATTGGCTTATGAGGAGGCTGGATTAGAGATATGACATCGTATGATTGTTAGTATTAGGAGAAATTGTGTTACACAAGTTAGTGAGTTAACCATGACCTCGTAGCTTCTCATGAGTAAAAGGTTGGGTTAGTTCATGATGGATGTAGCCATTGGTTTCATGTTAGAGGTAACAAGAGGGTATAAGGCTGTCATTTGATCATGCATTTAGTTTCAGCCACATGATTATTAGTATTGTGGTCCGGTATGTATTAAGGGCTCATAGTTGTTAGTTTTGCAACCTTATATTATGCATAATTGACATGTGTTTATACTCGATCAAATGGTTATTATTGTTGTGACCATGGCTATATGTGCCATACACGCGATATATGTGTATTGCCATTTGCATATGTTTTTAATTGATATGCAATTATACAGTCTAGGTGAAACTTTGTTATTGAGTTGTTGTACTCACCCTCAATTTTTAATATTTTTAGGGCCTAGCTCATAGAATATAAATCGAGGAAAGCATAGTAAGGCTTAGGATTTCGGTGTAAATCCTACTCATATGCCTCTTTGCTTTGTTTTATGAGTATTAATGTTGTTACTTTGCCAACTTAGACTTATATGATTGTTTTGGGCTACCTGTATTATTATTGTGTACAGCCTGTGTATTTTGTACCATGTTAGTGAGTTTTGATTGTAAATACAGGGCTAAAAACACTTGTGCAAATAATGCTATGTGTATTTTGGGATGTTTTGAAATGAAAATGAATGATTTGTGCAAATATTTCCTCCCCTTGTGTTTTATAAAATTTGGGATTGAGTGGTGAATTTGAGTGTGGTGTGTTATGTAACATCCTGATTTTTATATAATAAAGAAATTGTGGCATTTAGGTTTTGAGGAAAAAAATGATAATAATAGGAATTTATATTATTTGAGGTTATTTAGAAATAATATTATGATTAGGTATTTAATTATGAATTTAAAATTTTAAATTTAAAACCACATAAGCAAAATTTAGTTAAGATATAATACATAAATAATTTTTTTTATGTGTGTGTTAAAAAAAAAAGAGAAGGTAGAAGGAACAAAAAAAAGGGGGGGTGGAAGGTTGTTGTTTCTAAGTCCCACATTGGTTAGATGAGGGAAGAGAAGAGGTGCCTTCATGTATAAAAAGGAGGGGGTGTGTGCATTAGGAAGCATGAGAGGCTAAGATGCAATTTAGAGAAAATTGCAACTTTGGGCCCAAAGGTTTGAATAATTAAATTCAAACCTATAGTTTTTTTTAATATAATTTTGGGACTCACAATCCCATTTTTATATTATTTTTCTCTCTTCCTCTCACGTTGCTCGGCGTTTTCTCGCAAGGGGGGATTATTTTCTTTTTTCTTCAGGTATGTTCTAACTTTCCTGTTTAGATTAGCATTTAAAAATTTATTTAATTACAAAATTAATTTTATAGTTATTTTCTAAATAATATTAGCTTTCTAGTGATATGATTATTTTGTAGGATAGAGTAAATATTTTGATTAGGATTTTTCTATAGGATAGTTAATCTGATGATATGATGGATTAAAAATATAGGTTAAAATTCTTAGGGATATAGTAAATATTATAGAATATTTTCTTAAGGTTGAAACTCATGTTTAAGAATTTTTGAGTTAAAATCTAGATCTATATGGTTGAATTTATGTGGAATCTGAGATGTAGGGATAAATCTATGATTATTAAATATTTATTTAAGTATGAATAGGTATTTTTGAGGTTATAGAAAGGTGATTTGAGGCTTCAGGATAATTCTAAAATTTTTAATTTATTTTTAGATGAATTTTTAGAATGTAGAAGGATGAAATTGCGATACTAGAAGTGAATTGAGGATAAAAAAAAAATAGTTCATTAGGGTACGAGAATTTTAGAAAAGAATTTGGGAAGTTAAATAGGCATAAATCTTAAATTAGTGTTAATATGGACTATAGATTTAAGACTTTCTAACTCTTTAAATTAGAGTTATTTATTTTAATGTAAAATTAATATATAGTATTGTGAAATAATTATGTAGATTATATTGACAAAGATAGTGGTGAAAAAGGAGTTGTGAAGGGGAACTTGTTATTCAAGACACAAGGTAACCATTATTAATGTGTTGTGATGAGTGTGTTTGTGAATGGTTATGTGTTGTTTTGTTGTTTGGAAAAATTATGAATTATTGAAAATAAATACTGTATATACTTGTTTGAAATTATTGCCAAGTGGGTTAAAAATTTATTTTTGTTTATCATGATGAGATATTATTGTTCGGATATATTCCTGTTTGGATATTTGAATGATGCATGACTTGTCAGGGTATTTTAATGTATGGTGTTAATGGGAATTTCTGTTCGGTTAATTATTACCACGTGGTAAGCCCTCATTGGACCCAATGAGTGGCGTGTCGCTTGGTCCAACTCACCTTTGGCCGGGTGATTTGGCGTCCGAGCATGGCGAAAGGAGGATATAAGGTGCAGTCATGCAAATTAAATACTTGTTCGGTTTGTTTGAAAGTATTGTTCGGTTAAATGTTTTGTGTGCCCACTTAGCAATCGCATGATTAGTTACATCCGCATGCATCATTACATATTAATTTTTGGTTACTGGGACTTTTAAGTCTCATTCCCCGTGGTTAATATTTTTACAGGAGCGAATCCGGCCGAGAAAGCACCAGAGGTGTAATTATGGTGTATGAGACACCATCTTTTACGTTGCCTCTTATTTTGGATTATACAATGTATCTTGTGCCAACTTAGGACATATCTTGTCTATGGAGCATGTAAACTCTAATTCTTTTTATTAAATGCATTTATATGTCCAAGAGGATTATGTCTGTCCCTTTTGATTCATGACCTAATTTAAATAACATGCTATGAGGATCATGTCTGTCCCTCATGGTTCTAATTGCTTTTTGAGATATTTTAAGACCTGTGGTATATTGTCTTGGATGTATCATGGTAGAAATTTTTCTACCATGATAAGGGTATGATAAGGGTTCAATGAAAAAAAAATGATTTCTTGAATTAATAATTTGCGAAAAATCGGTTTGTAAATTTGAGGGTGTTTTATATTGGTATCAGAGCATATAGTCGGTTGGCAATATACATTGTTATGGTGCTTCTCATTGTATGGCCATGATATAGCTAGGCTAATTTTATTATTTATATCTTGCATCCTTTAGGAGGGGAGAGAAAATGCCTGTTACTCGTGGTAACTCAGGATTCCAACATGAGCACCTACCACCGCCACTGCCAAATGAGGAGCCTGACTTGGCGGAATTAAGAATGCTTGTAAAAACATTAACAGACAAGGTTCAAGGATACGAACAAGAGTTGACGGAGCTAAAGAGGCAAAAGGTAACTGAAAATGGAGATAGGGCTCATGTTGAGAGTCATGTGGGGGAAGGCAGTTCCTCACATCCTGCCACTCTGAGAGATCATGAGTCTAGAAGGAAAGAAATTAGGCAGGAGGAACAGAGAGCCCCACCGACCATTACTGATGTGTGGGAAACTGTTAGGAAGTTTAACCCTCCTACGTTTGATGGTAACCTTAAACCATCCGTGGTAGAGGAATGGGTGAAGAGACTCGAATCCATCTTTCGAGTAGTCACATGCACCAGCAATCAAAAAGTACAAGTAGCATTAGTGCTCCTAGTGAAAGGAGCAAGAGATTGGTGGGAGACAGCAGGGCCCAGGGATGATTCTACACTCACCTGGGAGGAATTCAAGGAAAAATTATTCAGGCATTACTTTCCATCAGAGTTAAGGTCTGAGAAGGAAGCGGAATTCCATGCCTTTAAGCAAGGGAACCTCGATGAGGACACATTCATTGCTAAGTTTCAGGAGTTATCTAGATACTCCACGTACCTGCAGTATAGGGATGATTCCGAATGGAAGGCTAAGCGCTTATTGGAGAAGGCTAGACCAGAATTGAGGGAACAATTGGCTCATCTAGATATCCGAGATTATGATGAAATGTGCATAAAACTACAAGTAGTAGCTCGCAGTAAGAAGGAGGTTGAGAGAGAGAAGAGGGGTTATTCATATAGTAGACCCCCAACCTACCCTCGACCCACCGGAGGCATTATGAAGAAAAACCATCAGGGTTCGAGTAGCTCATGGAACCAAGGAAGGCAGAAGGGTCCATTTCAAAGGGGCCAAGGACAGAGGAGCTATCATAGTAGTTATTACGGGTCACAGAGGAGCCCAACAGTATCTACCCCTGCCCTGAGTACAGCGAGCTCTCAACAGTGCACTAAATGCGGGCGTCGTCATTTCGGACAGTGCTGGATCTGTTACATTTGTGGGAAACCCGGTCACATTGCAAAGTTTTGTGGGGACAACCAGGGCTCAAATATGAAGAACCCTTCCCAACATCCTACTGTCTCTGGTCGTGTGTTTGCTCTTACTCAGGACACCATGAACTCCCCAGATGCCATTAGAGGTAACATCAAAATCCTTCATCATGATATTGTTGCACTATTTGATTCGGGTGCTACACACTCTTTTATTTCTGAAACTTGTGTAAAGAACCTTGATTTGCCTGTGTGTATTTTACCGTTTGATATGAATGTGTCTACTCCTGCGGGAGAATCTGTGAGGACCGCTAAGGCATGCCTTAACCTAGTAGTCGAGTTTAAAAATAGGAAAACAACTATGGACTTAATTATCCTACCACTGAGAGGTATGGATGTAATTGTGGGAATGAATTGGATGGCTGCAAATGGTGCTATCCTAGATTGTAGAGAGAGGAGTGTGTCTTTATCTTCTTTGTCGGTGACCCCAGTCGAGACTCAAGATCATGTTTTCTTGTCGGCGGCGCAAGTTGATAGATGTATGAAGAAGGGTTGCCAGGCCTACATGGTTTTCTTCTCTATCCAAGCTAGATTGATGAAGGCGTGAAGAATATCCCAATTGTCAAAGAATTTGCGGATGTATTTCCAGACGAAGTCTCCGGTTTACCCCCAAAGCGCGAGGTAGAGTTCTCAATTGAATTGGTACCCGGTACAGGGCCAATTTCTAAGGCTCCTTATCGGATGTCCCCTTTAGAGTTAGCGGAACTGAAAAAGGCAAATCGAAGAGCTACTTGAGAAGGGTTTCATCAGACCGAGTGTTTCACCTTGGGGATCTCCAGTCCTTTTTGTAAAGAAGAAGGACGGAAGCCTCCGATTGTGCATTGATTATAGACAATTGAACAAAGTAACCATCAAGAACAAATATCCACTTCCGAGAATCGATGATTTGCTGGATCAGCTTGTGGGATCCGCAGTTTTCTCAAAGATTGACTTAAGGTCAGGGTACCACCAATTGAGAGTGAGAGCAGAGGATATACCTAAGACAGCATTTCGGACGAGATATGGGCATTATGAATTCATGGTGATGCCGTTTGGACTTACGAATGCTCCTGCGGTATTCATGGATTACATGAATAGGATCTTTCGACCCTATTTAGATAAGTTTGTAGTAGTGTTTATTGATGACATTCTTATTTATTCAAAGGATGAGGAGGCTCATGGTGAACATTTAAGAATCGTCTTGCAAGTTTTGAGGGAACATAAGCTTTATGCCAAATTAAGCAAGTGTGAATTTTGGCTCCAAGAAGTAAAGTTTTTGGGCCATGTTGTGTCCAGAGATGGAGTTGCGGTGGATCCTAGCAAGATTGATGCAGTGATGAAGTGGGAACAGCCAAAATCTGTTACAGAGATACGAAGCTTTTTAGGTCTAGCAGGTTATTATCGTCGCTTTATTAAGGGATTTTCGCAAATTGCGATGCCCTTAACTAAGCTAACTAAGAAGGATGCCCCATTTATTTGGACTGACAAATGTGAAGCTGCTTTCCAAGAATTGAAAAAGAGGTTAACCACTACTCCAGTATTGACTATTCCTGACCCTGTGGTGCCGTACACTCTGTACACTGATGCTTCTTTAAAGGGTTTAGGATGTGTTTTGATGCAAAATGACCGAGTGGTTGCCTATTCCTCCAGACAGTTGAGACCACACGAGGAAAATTACCCTACTCATGATTTGGAGTTAGCTGCAGTTGTGTTTGCTCTAAAGATATGGAGACACTACTTGTATGGATCTAAGTTTCAAATCTTCAGTGACCATAAGAGCCTGAAGTATTTATTTGATCAAAAAGAGCTTAATATGAGGCAGCGACGATGGATGGAATTTCTAAAGGATTATGACTTTGAATTACATTACCATCCGGGTAAGGCTAACGTGGTAGCTGATGCCTTAAGTAGAAAGACTATTCATGCTGCACATTTGATGGTTCATGAATATCATTTATGGAACAGTTTTCATGATGTTCCAGTAGATGTGATTGAACATCAAATGGCCGCACTCCAGGTAGCAGACTTTGAGAGCAAATTCTGGGAAGATCTCAGAGTCTCACAGCAAAGTGATGACTACTTAAGGAATATAAGGAAGGAGATAGTGGTAGGTAAGGCCCCAAATTTTACCATCTCTGAGGACACAGTGATGAAGTATAAAGGTAGAGTTTGTGTACCTAATGATCCAAGATTGAGGAATATCCTTTTAGAAGAAGCTCATAGGAGCAAATATACAATTCATCCCGGTATAACTAAAATGTACCATGATTTGAAGCGAGGTTGGTGGTGGCCAGGAATGAAGAAAGATGTAACTGAATTTGTTTCTAGATGTTTAACGTGTCAGAAGATAAAGATAGAACATCAGAAGCCAGCTGGAACACTGCAACCGTTAGATATTCCAAAGTGGAAATGGGATGATATTTCTATGGATTTCATCACTGGACTGCCAAGAACACCCTCGAGTAAGGATGCTATTTGGGTGATAGTAGACCGACTCACCAAATCAGCTCACTTTTTGGCGATCAAGTTTACCTCTACATTAGAGAAATTTGCTGAGATATACATTAAGGAGATAGTTAGACTTCATGGTATACCCTCTAGAATTGTGTCAGATCGTGACCCAAGGTTCACTTCAAACTTTTGGGGTGCGCTACAGAAGGCTATGGGTACCAGACTGAGTTTTAGCACCGCATACCACCCCCAAACAGATGGACAAACAGAGAGGACGATCCAGACTTTGGAGGACATGTTGAGAGCTTGTGCCATTGAACTACCAGGTAGTTGGGATAATCATTTGCCATTAGCTGAATTTGCTTATAATAACAGCTATCATTCTAGTATTGGGATGGCGCCTTATGAGGCCTTGTATGGAAGGAAGTGTAGATCGCCTTTATGTTGGACAGAATTAAGTGAGAGGAGTATCATTGGTCCAGAAATTGTAGAGCAAACCACCCAGAAGATTGCAATGATTAAGCAAAAATTGCTAACCGCTCAGAGCCGACAGAAGAGCTATGCTGATAAGAGGAGACGGCCGTTAGAGTTTGAAGTAGGAGATCATGTATTTTTGAAGGTTTCTCCAGTGACAGGCATTGGTAGATCCATTAAGGCAAAGAAATTGACACCTAGATTTATGGGCCCGTATGAGATCTTGGAGCGAATTGGATCTACTGCATATAGAGTTGCATTACCTCCACAGATTGCAGGTATCCATAATGTGTTCCACGTATCACAGTTGAAGAAGTACAACCCGGATCCCTCCCATGTTATTGAACTTGAAGAAGTAGAATTGAGGGAGAATTTGACCTTTAGATCCGAACCGGAGCGAATTGAGGACTTTAAGGACAAACAACTACGCAATAAGACCATCCGACTCGTGAAGGTGATTTGGAAGGGTGGAGCCCTAGGTGATGCTACTTGGGAGACCGAGGAGAGTATGAGGCGAGATTATCCACATTTATTTGCTTAGGTACATAGTTTCTAAGCTTATCTATTAAATTTTGAGGACAAAATTTCTAAAAGGAGGGGAGAATTGTAACATCCTGATTTTTATATAATAAAGAAATTGTGGAATTTAGGTTTTGAGGAAAAAAATGATAATAATAGGAATTTATATTATTTGAGGTTATTTAGAAATAATATTATGATTAGGTATTTAATTATGAATTTAAAATTTTAAATTTAAAACCACATAAGCAAATTTAGTTAAGATATAATACATAAATAATTTTTTTATGTGTGTGTTAAAAAAAAAAGAGAAGGTAGAAGGAACAAAAAAAAAGGGGGGGTGGAAGGTTGTTGTTTCTAAGTCCCACATTGGTTAGATGAGGGAAGAGAAGAGGTGCCTTCATGTATAAAAAGGAGGGGGTGTGTGCATTAGGAAGCATGAGAGGCTAAGATGCAATTTAGAGAAAATTGCAACTTTGGGCCCAAAGGTTTGAATAATTAAATTCAAACCTATAGTTTTTTTTAATATAATTTTGGGACTCACAATCCCATTTTTATATTATTTTTCTCTCTTCCTCTCACGTTGCTCGGCGTTTTCTCGCAAGGGGGGATTATTTTCTTTTTTCTTCAGGTATGTTCTAACTTTCCTGTTTAGATTAGCATTTAAAAATTTATTTAATTACAAAATTAATTTTATAGTTATTTTCTAAATAATATTAGCTTTCTAGTGATATGATTATTTTGTAGGATAGAGTAAATATTTTGATTAGGATTTTTCTATAGGATAGTTAATCTGATGATATGATGGATTAAAAATATAGGTTAAAATTCTTAGGGATATAGTAAATATTATAGAATATTTTCTTAAGGTTGAAACTCATGTTTAAGAATTTTTGAGTTAAAATCTAGATCTATATGGTTGAATTTATGTGGAATCTGAGATGTAGGGATAAATCTATGATTATTAAATATTTATTTAAGTATGAATAGGTATTTTTGAGGTTATAGAAAGGTGATTTGAGGCTTCAGGATAATTCTAAAATTTTTAATTTATTTTTAGATGAATTTTTAGAATGTAGAAGGATGAAATTGCGATACTAGAAGTGAATTGAGGATAAAAAAAAATAGTTCATTAGGGTACGAGAATTTTAGAAAAGAATTTGGGAAGTTAAATAAGGCATAAATCTTAAATTAGTGTTAATATGGACTATAGATTTAAGACTTTCTAACTCTTTAAATTAGAGTTATTTATTTTAATGTAAAATTAATATATAGTATTGTGAAATAATTATGTAGATTATATTACAAAGATAGTGGTGAAAAAGGAGTTGTGAAGGGGAACTTGTTATTCAAGACACAAGGTAACCATTATTAATGTGTTGTGATGAGTGTGTTTGTGAATGGTTATGTGTTGTTTTGTTGTTTGGAAAAATTATGAATTATTGAAAATAAATACTGTATATACTTGTTTGAAATTATTGCCAAGTGGGTTAAAAATTTATTTTTGTTTATCATGATGAGATATTATTGTTCGGATATATTCCTGTTTGGATATTTGAATGATGCATGACTTGTCAGGGTATTTTAATGTATGGTGTTAATGGGAATTTCTGTTCGGTTAATTATTACCACGTGGTAAGCCCTCATTGGACCCAATGAGTGGCGTGTCGCTTGGTCCAACTCACCTTTGGCCGGGTGATTTGGCGTCCGAGCATGGCGAAAGGAGGATATAAGGTGCAGTCATGCAAATTAAATACTTGTTCGGTTTGTTTGAAAGTATTGTTCGGTTAAATGTTTTGTGTGCCCACTTAGCAATCGCATGATTAGTTACATCCGCATGCATCATTACATATTAATTTTTGGTTACTGGGACTTTTAAGTCTCATTCCCCGTGGTTAATATTTTTACAGGAGCGAATCCGGCCGAGAAAGCACCAGAGGTGTAATTATGGTGTATGAGACACCATCTTTTACGTTGCCTCTTATTTTGGATTATACAATGTATCTTGTGCCAACTTAGGACATATCTTGTCTATGGAGCATGTAAACTCTAATTCTTTTTATTAAATGCATTTATATGTCCAAGAGGATTATGTCTGTCCCTTTTGATTCATGACCTAATTTAAATAACATGCTATGAGGATCATGTCTGTCCCTCATGGTTCTAATTGCTTTTTGAGATATTTTAAGACCTGTGGTATATTGTCTTGGATGTATCATGGTAGAAATTTTTCTACCATGATAAGGGTATGATAAGGGTTCAATGAAAAAAAAAATGATTTCTTGAATTAATAATTTGCGAAAAATCGGTTTGTAAATTTGAGGGTGTTACATGTTACACGAGTCCTATAAGGTCTATTGAGTGTGGTTAGATAGTCGGTGTAGGTTTTGACACTTGTGTGTAAGTTTAGACACTATTATTATAAGTTACAGTGAAAAAGGAGTAAAAATGGGTATGGGTGTTCAATTCTTTGTAGAAAATGAATTTGAGTGTAAAACTTATGCTATTAGCCAGAACCAGGAGAAAGCTCTGTATAGACACTGAAATCATTTTAATCGGACGTTGGACGAGAATTTTAGATGCATTATTGTCATATGATAGCAAAAGTTTGTTATCAAATATTGTGCAATGCGCCCGGCCCATGGTGCCTCACGTCGTGGTGCATGGAATAGAGGCTAATGAGCATGACGTATAGGCACTTAGCCGTGGTGCAAGTGCTATTTTTTGCAATTTTCACTGCTTTAATGATTTTATACAAATGCTTTGATTTTTCTTTTCCCATGCTTTTGTAATGTTTTTTTTAATCTCTAATTTGAGTCCCTTGGAAGTGTTGATAGCATTTTAAATGTTGAAAGTCTTGGGGTTCATTTGCAATGGTTTGAAAATTGTTTCCTCCATTTATAAGTTATGAAAACTTGGTAATCGTTGTTGGGTTTAAACCCTTGATTACCTTAGGATTAATAATTATGGGGTTTAAGTAAGTAGATCTTACATTGGCTATGTCAAAAGCAAGTATTTCTACATCAGATAGGGAGTTGTAAAGAGAGAATGAAAAGAGGGAGGAAAATTAGATCTTCCATGTGATGTCAATAGATATATAGGTCTCAGTTCTTAAAGTAATAGTCATTTGTTTTAAATTAACGATAGAGGTGACATTGTCCCATGTTTAAATATTTAGGGTTAAAAATTTACTAAATACAAGTTTAAAATTTCAATTACCCCTAGACTTATAGTTTAGGGTTTAAATTGTCATTTAACCCTATGAAAAAAATCACATCTAGTTCTATTTATAAAATAGAGATAGAATTTTTTTGTCTATTATAAGTCACATCATTAAATTTTTATCAAGAATAAATTTGGAAGTTTATTTAGTTTTGTGTGAGAGAGAGTTAATAGGGATAAATTTGGAAATTTATTCAATTTTTGGACAAAGTTAATGTGCTTTAAATTTTTTTTAGCTTTCGTTAAAATGTTAAAAATGACCAATGAACATGATTCAAGAAATACTCCTTTCAGTCCAAAATGAAAACATTTTCTTTCAACTAATCTTGATTCAAAATAAAATCAACTTAGCAAGTACTTGTAATTTTTTTTTTGTCTGTGAATTTATGACATTCTCACTTATCATAAATTAAAATTATAAATAAAGAATAATATATATTTTTATAAGAATAATTTTTTTAGTTCATAAGTGATTATTAAAAAATACTAATATGTTAAATTGGAGGAAGTAATGCATATGAGAAGCGAAAGAGAAAGAGGTATTTCATCTAAAACTAAGTTTTATATTTCCTCCATCCTAAATTATAAAATATTTTTAAATAAAATTTTACATATCAATAAAGTTTATTAAATACACTCTACAACTTTACTTTTTTAAAATAAACATATAAACTTTTTAAATTACTTTTTATTTAAATATTTAATTGATAAAAAATATTAAAAAGACAGAATAAATAAAATAATAATATTAAAAAATTATTATTAATGAAGTTTTGTTAAATATTTTTTTAAAAATATATTATAATTCGAGATGGATGAGTACTGTTATACTTGGCACAATGATCAATTATGCTATTGGTGGGTTTTGTGGAAACAATTGTCATTGGGGAAGTCAATCACCTTGCTTATCTATTTATAACAGTTGTTTAATTAATACAAAAACATCATTATCCACTAACAGATCACAAAATAATAGATAAGCCGAGAATGGGAAGGAAGCGACAAAGAGGACGGCACCCTAATCAGAATCCTAAGATTTTCTAACAGAACATTCCGTTTTCAATCATTATTTTTTTTCTCCAAAATGCCAATTTCAATCATCGTCGTGTGATACACGCGGGCCGAAATCGCGTCACTTCAACTCCAACCCCCAAATCTTCCCACAGTGCTCTGCTTTGCTCAACATAAATACTTACGATAGACTCAGGCGAATAGCCCATATATTTTAAACCAAACCAAACCCCTCGTAATTACTCGCATAGAAAACTGAGAGCTCTTACTGGGAGCGAGAAACCGAAAGAAAGTCCCCAGCTCTTCCCGCTTCTTCTTCAAACAAAGAGTGTGGTGTGGGATTACAGAAGCAAGCCATAACTGCGAGGAAAAATGTTCGCCGAAGAGAATGGTCTGAAGGGAGACCCGAGGTTGCAAGCCATCTCGGAAGCCATTAGAGTCGTGCCTCACTTCCCAAAACAAGGTTTTAATTTTTTTAAATGATGTTTTGCTCAGTCTCTGTTACCTCTGTTACCATTTTTTAATGTCCCTTTCACTTGGCCTTGTTGTGTTTTTTATCTTCTTGTTGCAGTTTCTTTTTGAACTTTTATCGAACAGATCTGGAGGTATTATATACATGTTTTTTTTTTTAAATGGAATTTGCAGGGATCATGTTTCAAGATATAACGACATTGTTGTTGAATCACAAAGTCTTCAAAGACACCGTTGATATTTTTGTCGATCGTTACAGAGACATGGATATTTCCGCTGTTGCTGGTATCGTACTCTATATTGAGCGCCTTCTCTATTACATTCATACTTTCTTGATAAAGAAAAAAAAAACATGTTTTGTAAGGTTTCAAAGTTTATCAAACAAATCTTGTGGCATATTGATATTTTGCTGCTGCAGGAGCCAAGGTTGTCCCCTGTCTTTAATAATTTGCGTCCTTACGTTTTTGTCTCGTTACTGGATCTTTTTGCCTTCTTTGAACCAAAATTATTTTATGAATGTTCTAGCTTTCTCGTATCTATCTCTAACTTTTGTTCAAAGAAGATTCGCCCGCTTGTTTATGTAATGATGATTCTTTCATCTCAGTTCATTTTTCTGTATATTTTCGTATACACGGAAAATCAGATATCATCTTCCCTTTTAATACTATATATATTCTCCTACTTTAAAAAAAAATCCCGGCCTTCATTTTAATTGCTTTGGCCTTTGTGCCTCTTTTCTGGGCAAGGCTCGGAATATTTTGGTGCGAGTAAATAAATAATGACTTTTTTGTCGTCCTTTCGAAAAACTTATTTGTGAGGATATTTTGACCTTGAATATTTCTTGACGGTCCTGGCATAGAAGGCACATGTAGGTCTTCTACTAGTCTCGAATGCAAAATGAACTTAAACATGAGCACACTATTCTAAACATAAACTACTTCTGTTTTGGATCCCGTGGAGCACTTGCGCTAAGCATTGAATTTTGGTTTCATGGAGATTTGTATGTAATGAACCTCAAGAGATTACCATCACTGTCATTCAATACAACCTTTTTGGGTACTACCATATGTTTCCTCTGTTTGGTTTATGTGCTCCTGGTATTGAAACTTGGATTGTATGTAGGAGTGGAAGCTCGAGGATTTATGTTTGGCCCGGCAATTGCGCTAGGCATCGGTGCAAAGTTTATTCCCTTGCGCAAACCAAGAAAGCTGCCAGGTACATCTATTTAATTTTGAAAACAAACTCAGACACCATGTGTTGTGTTACTTCGATTTAATTACATTAGTTTTGAGTTGAGATATCAAAACTGTGGTCAAAACAGTACTGGTATTTTCCCCACTTTGGGTTAGAATGGTCTTGTCTGAGTAGAAAGCCCTTGTCTTTATTATATGACTGATGCCAAAGTCCATTGAACTTGACGACTATACGATATTCAATTTCAAATAAAATGTTTATTATATGTGCCCGTAGCATTATATGTGTGAACTAGTCGTGCTGATGGTTCTACTGGGTCTTTAGATTCATGCCTAAACTATGACATGCTTCAAATACAGGTGAAGTCATATCAGAAAAATATGTTCTTGAATATGGAACCGATTGCTTGGAGATGCATGTTGGGGCTGTACAGCCGGGGAACGGGCCTTGGTTATTGATGATTTGGTGGCTACTGGTGGAACTCTATCAGCTGCAATAAGGCTACTAGGTGATTATTTTCTTTACGTTTGGTGTATAGTGTCTTCTCTCGACTCGCCATTGTTCTTTGTAGTTCCTAGAATGCTTCATGGTTTTACCACCTCTGTTTTGTAGAACGTGTTGGTGCTGAAGTGGTTGAATGTGCTTGTGTGGTCGGTGTGCCTGAGGTTAAGGTACTGCCAAAACTTCTTTTGCAAGCTGGGTTTGTCTCACGAGTTAGCTCAATTTTCGATCTTCTTAGTGGTGTGGTGTATTTTTTGAATGTGAAAATTACCTGATATGGTAAAGAACCATTAATGCATGGAGCGCAGTATCATGATCTTTTTTATTTATATATGATATTGATGAGTCTGTATATCTCATGCTGTAGTTTCTTCGCCCCAGAGAATGACTGTTTTCATTTCATCTAAATCCTAAAACTAGAGAAAGTGATATTTGGATACTGGAGGCTTAATGGAAAGCCATTAGTATGCATTTTGCTGTCATTGAGTCCCTCGTCTTTCCATGTAGTAATTTCGTTATCAAGAGATGCCGTGGAAACAATCTTGGTGTGTTGGCCCAAAAAAGTTAAAAAAGGAAAAGAAAAAAAAAAGAAAAGAAACAATCTTGGTGTTATATCTTTATTCTTAGAATTTCGTGGAAGTGAGGTTTAAAGAAATCCGTCAATCTTTCAGGGACATTGCAGGCTTAATGGAAAGCCACTATATGTTCTTGTGGAGCCACGTCAAATGGATAATGGCTTTTAAGGTAACGTCAGTATTTCGTCAGAAATTCAAGCACTGCGTTGAATAGTCATTTAGAAAGTACAGGAAGTCTGCATTTTTGCGATAGTTTAGAGACGATTATCATCAAGTTAAGTTGCCAATTACGGAATTATAACGTTGATGCAGATGGATAGGTGATTCGTACTCCGCTTGGGCTGACAAAGAGAAGCGTGATGATTGTTCCAGTAACGGAGGCCCATGATATGCGGTGACCAATCAGCACAGATGAAAGAGTTGTGTCGGGCACCAAGGTTGTAATTTAACGATGGGAAATGTTGCTCCTAATGTCTCTAATTTTCTTGTATGGCTGACAATTTTTAACAATCATTCTTAAATGCATGGGACTTTCCTTAAACCGGCACGCAAAGTCGGACAAAATTCCAAATTTTTTCCAAAACCTACAAAACATTTCATGCTTCTACTGGTTTTCCTACGTTAGTTTAAGACTAGGAAAAATGAGCCGTTCAGTGACGTTTGGGAATGTGGCTCAATCTTCTATTTGACAAGTGGTGGCCTAACAATAATCGATGGTAATGACACACTTCCAGTCCCTTGTTTATTTCTTGGCCGTTGCAACTATCCTCTCTCTCCCCCCTCTTTGTCCCCTTTTCCTGGCTAAGTGCAATTACCTTATGACCAACACCCACAATTTTTTTTCCCATCCTGGGACCTGAGCAGGCAACCTCCTTGCTATGGGAGGGGTGCTAATATCACAAAGGAGCTGTCTTGTGTATTCCGGTACTTTAAACTATTTTATTGAAATTAATACGAACTGATTAAGTTATTGATTTTGTTTAAAATATAATAAAATTAATTTATTCCTATTTAATTAAAAAAATTAAATTTATATTATATTATCAATTTCTTTTGGTTAATGAGTTTAAATGGGGATGGTATTATAAAAATATAAATAACGTCCTCATATGTTAACACTATGTTTTGAAAATTTTTCTCCGGGGGGGATGGAATGACTAGAAAGCTAAGGTCATTATTTGTGAGCTTTTTTTTTTTAAGAGAGATGAAATAATAAGGAAGGGCCTCTAAAATTCTCTTTTGTCATTTACAACTTGTTTTGTTTTTTTGCCAATTCAAATTGGGAATCAAGGATCAGAAGGATGGAGTGACATAATATGATTATTTTATTTGCAAAATTACCCTAATCTCCTACTCTAATAAAAGAAATCACGTTTATTATTTTCATTCTCTAGTCATCTCTCTTGGCTCTCAATATATCTCTCTTGCTCCTGTCATCTCCCCCCCTCTCAACAGTATGACTCTATTGCATTTTCCTCTTGTGCAACAGATATGTTTGCTTGAGTAGTTCTATTATTTTCTTTTTATTTTTATTTTTAATCCTTGGGTAGCTTGTTTGATTGTTAATTTTAATTATTATTATTTGTGGAAAAATATTATAATTATTTAATAAGCATAATTATTTTCTTTAAACTTAGTCATCTAGGTAATATTAGGAGAAATTTTTTTCAATCTATTCTGTTCCGTTCATCTTATAATAACTTCCAAACAAAGGCGGAGCCAAGATTTAAGAATAAGGGAGGCCGAGAATAAAAAACATATACTATAAAGTTTTCATAAATTTTAAAGGGGCTAAAAGTATGTAACACCTATATAATATAAAGAAAATTTTAAAAATTGGAAAGGCCACGACCCTTGTTGATCCCTCTCCCTCTACCACTGCTTCCAAACAATGGTCATATAAGACCATTCTTTTTTATTATAAAATTTTTAAACAATGAAAAATTTTATTTTATTCTACTCTAACTTCCACTCTGTTCCATTTCATTTATGAGTTATGACCATTCCTTTTTATTCAATTATAAACTCCAAAATGCACTGGGGAATCTTTACTACGTAAGTAATCGTAAAAGATGTTCTTGTGTTCTGAGTGAATGGAATCAGTATAGTTATTTATTACAAAAACGTGCCATGATTTTTAAATTTACGTGGCTGCATTTGAATCATTGCTACGTTTCATTATTGTTTTGAAGAAGTGAATGCTGTATATTTTCGTTAATTTTATTTTTTTAAGAAAGAGGCAATTTTAAGTTCTGGAAAAAAAATAATAGAATGAAAAAAAATTAAAAAAGGAACAAATTCATAAAAATTCATGGATCTTAATTTTAGAGAATTTTCTTTCAAATGATAAATATAAGAGATGTAGTGGATTGAGTTCTGTCAAATAATACATTTAACAACAAAACAAATCCTTTAGCTAGCATTCAAGGAAATAAGATATAGGGAGAAGAAGATAAGAGGATGAGAGGGTTTCTTATATATTATTATCTTTTACTATACAAATAATGTCATATTCATAGGCATGACCTTGTACTACGGGTTACACAAATGATAATAGCAAATAAAGGATAATTAACACACTTATGATGGTGAAAGTTTAATGGAAGAAGAGGTAAGAAAGATTGGCATCATACTTTTAATGTTCATAGCAGCATTTGCATGTGAAATTGGAGTATTTCTTGTTAGCCATTTTAAACTAGACGAATTTTGATCAAGGTAGGGTGATGGGGAAGCAAGTGCTAAATATTCAAGCTTGCAACATAATGCATGTCTCCTTATATTACATATAATATAAATATAAAAAGTCCTTGGCTTAGAAAAGGAAAAATAAGGAATGCATAACTGAAAAATATTTTTAAGGGAAAATAAATAAAAAATAATAATATCTGGCAGAAAATAGAAAACTTAAACAAAAATTTGTCCATATGCATATACCAAACATATATATTTCATGGCATTATGGTATTCAGAAAAGAAACCAGAATCCCAAGAAGTTCAGGTCAGAAACAATCACAAAACAAGTGTGTGAACTGTAATGTGTCGTTGGGGCTGGGCTATGGGCTTTATAAAGGACGCCGGACGCCACTTATTCTATCATTTTGGGCTGATCGCCAGCCCAATTTACTAGTCAGAACATCTATCCATTTTGTCTTGGACATAACAATTACATCCAGTGTTCACAATCACGCCTGGCCCCGATCCTCTATGAACAATCATCTTACTTTGACCAAATTATCACTTACCTAAGTTATATTCCATTCTTCCATGAAGTTTTGCAACTTTTCTTCTTTAGGTTGCAAGGAAAGAAAGTTCATGATTCTATTTCAACAAAAACCTAGTTCAGATTAAAAAAATGCTATTCAGAATAAATCGTGGTTTTGCATTTGTTTCATGAAGAGAATAGTAAATAAACCTTAACGTATTAGAATTCATTCTCTATCTCTTTGCCTTTTGCTTTAAAAAAAAATCCTAGTTATTTTGATGTTACTTTAAAAAAAAAAACAAATAACTATTGTAGCATTCCTCCTTTGAGAAGCAATAAAAGAAAACTCATGAACGAGTATTCTTAAAACTATAATTTGGACGAAGTCAGGGCCACACATGTACTGCATGAAGAGGATCGCACGACCTTAGCTTGCCATGCGAGCCTTCGTATATGAGAGCGTGTAGTCTTCTCCCTTTTCTGAACCTCTTATTTTGACAAGGTGCTATGGTCTGTTTCACACTAGCTCCTGCGTCCTGAATTCGCCTGCCTTTTCTTCGTCGCACATTTTACAAAGCAAACAAAATTTAAAAAACGGAACGTTAATCATTAGATATTGGATAACTATTGCGAAAACAAAAAATTGTTAGGAGAAAAGTTAGAGTGCGCCTGCAGGACTGTGCGAAAAGATTTAAGTGGATACGTTGGCCAATTACTGCCTTGCGTTGCCTATATGAAACTTTCTCTAGATTATTTTCTCATTGTGTTCTTTTTTTCTTAACTTCTTAGTCCATTTATAAATTAATTGTTATAATAATGAATAAAATCTTTTAAAAAAATTTGAAAGCTACTCCCTCAACTATCCCACTTTATAAGATATTTTTTATGAAATTATGTATATGTCAATAAAGTTCATTAATTGTACTCATTCTAGTCTCTCTTATTTAAGGTGCATTCTAAAAAGATTTTTTGTCCTTTAATATAAAATATTTGATGGGATATTAATCATGTTTTTTCAATAGTATCCCTGTGTAAAGTCATTATTTGTGAGAGAAAATGCAATGCAAATTCAATTTTTTTATTTAAATAGGATAAAATTAAAATTTTATTTCATTTATCCTTATTTCCAATAAGATATTTAGAGGGGCCTTAGGGATTAGGGACCAATGATAAAATAAAAGTTTATTTTATTTATCCTTGTTTCCAATAAGATATTTAGAGGTGCCCTAGGGATTAGGGACCAATCACTAAAGGGAGTACTTTATAATCTTATCTTTTTAAAATAAAATATAAATTTTTTAAAATATCTTTCATTTAATATAATCTTATTTGTAAAACATTTAATAAAGAGAGAAAATATAATAAGGAGGGAGAGGGCAATATTGAAATTTAGGAATAAGTATAATTAATGAAACATTATTTTTGTTAAAATACTCCATTTGAACCATAATATAGGATATTGATAGCTAAATCATTGTTCAAAAAAGTCTGTCAAAACCTTAATTTTTTTAAAAAAATTATATTTTTTTCAGTTGTGCTCTCATTAAATATCTTATATAAGTGTCTTGATAATAACAATTAAAATTCTAATGTATTATTTTTTTCAAAAAGAGTTATAAATGAAATAGGTATATAGTTGAAAAATAATTATAAAATTACTCAATACCTTATATTTTAAACCAAACAATGCTCCTAGAGGATGTCTTGTATTGTGATACAGAGAGAGTATCTTATTTTTGGTACACCAAGTTATTTAAAAAATGTCTTATAAACTAGGAATGAGGAAGTAATACTATTTATCTCATGCATTAAAAAAAAATTCAATTAATGTTGATGGATGGGAGTTGAAGTGCTTGTTGAAAGAGGCAGAGAGTTGAAGGGGAACGAGGCACGAAAACTGAGCTGAGAGAAACGAGAGAGAGACAGGGAAGAATGTAATGAGTCATTTCTGGCAGTGGTCCAAGTCCAACAAAATACTAAACCATGATTTGTTTGATGAGACGAATTCGTTTTGGAACGAATGCCACATCCCCTTGCCAATGGCGTCCTGCACCCAAGAATCTCATCCAACCTCATCTCGCCCCCCTCTCACATCTGACACTTCTCCGCTGGATTCCACTCTTTTACTGCCCATCTTTCATTTCTGAATAAATAAGAAACCAATTATCTTCCAAAAGTTGTCAGCTTTTCAAGCAAATGATCATGACCATATATGGAAGAAGATGTGCTTTTATAAACTCCAAGCATTCGCTGCGAGGCTAAATAAGACTGGGATATGACACTGTAAAATTCTGTAATGAATACAAATATCACACACACGGTTCTCGCTTTATCCTTATCGTTTCAGTATGGCAAGAGATATTCAGTCTGTCGGTCTTCCCTTGTTGACGACAGGCCCATTTACCAGCAACCTCCAAAAACACGACACACGCACAGCTTTGGTTTCCATTTATTGTTCTGTAAAAACCAAACAAGACTTCTGATTCGAGGATTGCGATCCTGATAAGAAGCCAGTTACAGGACGGAGACCACATGTGTGTGTTGGAGTTGTCATGCACTTGAGCCCCACGTTCCTCGCATCGATCCCGCAAGTGCTACCCTGCCCTGTCATCACTAGCTAGCAGCCTGCCATTATAGAAAAATGAAACCATATGCATTTGTGCGCTCTTCTGGAGGGATGGCCCTGTGTTTCTTCTCTGGACCATTGCAAGTATTCTCCATCTTTCTTTATAGTCTATAAGGCAAAAAAAAAAAAAACAAAAACAAAAAAAGAAAAGAAAAGAAAAGAAAACCTCCTCTCGATGAGCAAGTCATTCAAACACAAAAGTTTTATTATGTTATTTAATTAGAAGAGCCAGAAAGAGAGAAGTCGATGGCGAAGAGGAGAGTATCGACCTGAGCCTGCTTGTACGTACGTGGGCGTTGACGACGAAGGTAAATTACTCACAACGGGGACAATTCAATTTCAAGGATGCCTTCCATAAGAAAACAAACATTCAAATTCAGAGAACAACACAGAGAGTTCATGTAATATGTATAACCAAAAATATTTCGCTTGATTAGATGATATAGCTGCCACCGGAGCAAACTAGGTTCTCTAATCTGCATCTTAATGTATGTGCTGTGATCTTTGCAAGATGAAAGAGTGAATGGTACAGAAGACAAAGAGCCTTGAATATATAATTCAGGTGACCGAAAACTAAAATTGCGAAGATTGTACGAGAAAGACGAGTAGATGCTTGAAGTGTGAAACGATAATCAGAGACGATACAGATCATCCCGGTGATTTTCCACAGGATTCTTGAACTGTGTTCGCGAGAATTCAGTTGCGGAATCCATAAGCGTTGCAAATTACAGTTCAAGAAAGCCGTGGAAGATCACAGGGAAGACCATTCAAGAAGATGCGCAATCACTCTGAACAGAAAAACTCATCTTCTAAGCCCACCCGCCTTGTGAGAGAACTGGGGAGTGAAAGCGAGGTGAGCAATGGGGGTTCTGTGTGAACTGCTGATTACAGCGCACTATCAAGGTTGCTTGCTCATGTATATATAGTCCAAAGGTCTAGATGTTGCGACCTTAATGGTGATGATAGGTGGGGCTAGGATCCTGTTTTCCGAGATGCTAACCAAAATATATAAATAAAATATGCCTTTCACTGACAAAATATAAAATATTTTAATTATTTTATCTCTAATAAATAATTTTATCTATTTTAAAACTAATATTATCTTTTTATTTTATTCTTATTAAACACTTTACAATAAATATAAAGTCATTATCATAGAGATATTTTTAGAAAAAAGATAATGATTAAATCAAGATTAGAATAAAAATATTATATTTTTAATATCTAACTTTAAAAAATATCTTATGTTTTTAACGGAGGGAATACCTGATATTTTTTAATAATTTTATCTATCTATCTATCTATTACTTTTTATGATTTTAAGGCCCCGGAGATAATAAAGGCTCTCTATTATCTCAATTAATCTATCCACTAATTATTTTTAACATTTGAATGTTAGTAAAAACATTTTTAAGGAAATAGTACACACGCATGAATGGAGAAAGGGTAGAAAAATAAGTGCGGCATCCTTGACAATTAACATTGAGTACATTAACATTTGTTTCCATTATTAATTACTTAATAGAGAGTCTTTTTTTTAAAAAAATTACAGACACTGTTAAAAATATGTATAATGAATTTTTTTAATAATACTTTCATTGTTAATCAATGAGAGAAAAAAGTTTACATAATTAATTTATGTTACTTTTTTTTTTTGTAAGAAAATTTTTGTTACTTTTATAGCCATTTTGAACGAATTTAAAAGTTAGATTAAACTGCTTCTAACCATTTTTCTAATAAGTATTTTATGAGATACTTGCTTAAAATTTATATTTAAAACATGAGGTAGCAAAACATCCTTTTTAAAAGAAAGGGCAGTCACGTGTATTACCCAAAAAAAAAAAAAGGTAGTCACGTGAAAATGAAGACAAGAGGCAGTTTAAATTTTAGAGTCAAACTTTAACGTGTTTCCAACTAAATAGTGTACTGGCAAAAAAAAAAAAGTAAAAATAGTAATAATAATAATGGAAACGGACAGCGCAGTTCAAGGGCGGTGTTCGAATAAAGTACTAATAAACTGTCAAATATATGACGTGTTTCTAACAATCTTAACAGAATTCTCCATTTCGAGACAAAAACAATCAGGTGACACATCATGGGTGACGAAAAGAAAACAAGGGAAATGATTAGTGGTGTTTACAAAACGAGACGGCGTTGAGACACACTCATCTTGTGTTCTTGTCCCAAAAAATATCAAAATTAAATTTTTATTTTCTATCTTGTTTTATTTTAAAAGTCATTATGTCTTGTTAGTAATTGAGATTGGATCAAAATGAGAACGGAATGTTCTACCTTTTTGATAAATCAAATAATATCAAAAAAAGATATAAATAATAACATTCATTAAAATTTTAAATCATATAACTTATTAAATTTAAAATCAACGTAACACAAGTATATAAATCACAATAATTTAAATTATTTATTAAATTACATTAATCAAAACTACACATTATGATAGTAATTACAAGCGATCTTTAGATTATAAGAACACCAATAATAATTAAGTCAAGCACAATATCAAATTCATTAATTTTCTGCTTTAGTTGAGATGTGCTAAGCTAATTACTCTTTTAAAAATAAAATAAGAAATATAATATAAATAAAAAATTATTAAATAGATACATATAAAAATAAATTATATTAATATAATTAATATATTCTAAAGAAAGATATTGCCCTATTTACTCTATGTCATTAAAATTATTAATATAAAAAATTTTAATTTATATAAGAATTGCAAGTATTAAAGTTATAATTGATATAATTAATATAAATATAAATTATATTAATATAATTAATATATTTAATATATATTTTTAAAATAAAAAATAAATATATATATATATATATATATAAATTTTAGGATGAGATGGGACGTGGTGTCCTGATAATAATCTCATATCCCATCTCATCCCGAACACCTTTCCTATCATGTCCTGTAAAATTTTGTCTCGATTGTTTTTGAGTCAAGACGAGACTCATCCCAATATGATCAGGATGATATCGAGCCAATCGAGATGGGTGCAAGCTAAATTTCCCTATGAATAACAATAAAATCCTATGACAAGTAATCTATACTATTAAATTGATAAAAAAATTTAAAACATAAATTACAAATATTAATTTAAACAATTATAAATAATGAAATTTATATTTAAAATTTAAATATTTTTTAATTAAAATATTGAATTTGTAGGCCAATTTGTTTCAGCTTTTTTAATGAGAAAATTACCTACTTTCTTAAAATATATTTTTTAGTTTTATTGATTTTTATTTAAATTTTTGAAAAATAATTCAAGTATAAAAAATCAAATATATGAT
>NW_026556617.1:0-33690 GCF_029017545.1 Prosopis cineraria
TTTGGCAGGTCAGCCCCTCCATAGGCAACCCTTTCCACAAAATGAAACTCTCAATAAGAGTACAAATGTCATGACCACAAGTCCTTTAGGTAGAACTCACCTTCAAAAGGTGCCTCAAAATGAGAGGGTGCTCATCTAATTTATACAAACTACACTCCACTAATGTAACCTTCCGATGTGGATTAGATACAGTTTTTATGACTGTGCCAGTTTCATACTTGCATATCCCCTTTAGTATAACAAGATGCTGATTGGGGTTTTTTCAGAATCTCAAGCGATCTCTTGTTTTGAAGTCAACGTCAACTGAAAGAACTTCTTCTGAATTTACAATATAATAGGACTTCGTTTTCTCCCATGTCTTCATGATCTTCCTCAAGTTCTTTGGCAACATGGGTTCTGGTTCATAACTATTCTAGTCACCATCATCACTCTCATCTAAATTCATTATTCTTTTTGTTACTTTCAAGTTGATCATCGTTCTTGCCCTCATGCTTGTCAATCATAGAGGCTAGTTCCGTTATGCCTTCTCGCTCGTTAGTCAGAGGCTGGTTCTTGTAAGAAATCCTTGAGGATTCTCTTCTCAAAGGCATGAGCGTTGCCTATAAAAATGACTGCAAAGACTTTAGAGATTTGGTGTGAGGAAATCTTGCCTGTTTAGTTTTTTATTCTCATTTTTTATTTTTAAAAACTACTTTTATAATATAATTTTAAGAATCATTTTTCAAAATAAATAAAATGAAAATCAATTTGACTAGGTCAGTAAAAAAATGAAGTGATGATAATGGTCATAGGCAATTAATGGGGTGGGGATTAATAATAAAAATCGATCAAGATAATTATAATTTTAATAATTAAATGTAGTATATTTTGAAAAATATGAAAACAACTTAAAATTGTTTCTATTTTTGTTTTTAAAAATAAAAATAAAAATAGTTTTAAAAACAATTAAATGAAAATGTTAATCCAAACAAGCTTTTAAATTTTTCTGCTTTCAAAAAGGAAAAGCAGTTTTTAAAAACAAAAAAACAAAACATGGCCAAACCTCATCCTAATCCGAATCTAACTCAGAAAATGAATCGTCAGGTTGGGGTGGGGGAAAGTCGTTTCCAAAGCCAGAAGCCATGCATATTGAAACTAATCACGAGCAGCCGAGCAGATCATATTTTGGGCCTTTCTTGTTCCAATCTCGTATGAACGGGTGTCGAAGACCCGAATTCTTGACCCAGGTATCTTCTTTTCCATCAAAATGCATCTTTCTATTTCGACATTGGCCAAATTCAAGTTTCTTATGAATTAGTTTATGGTTAAACATATTGTTTCTTTCTCTAGGGCACTCGAAAACAACTCGTTCTCTCCAGCCATCTCACCATTGAAAGCGATAGGAAACGATGAATATGATTATGTTCTTGTGTCAGTTATCGACGGTCATGAAATCAAGGTCAAAGACCCTAAAGATTGTGCCCAACAAAATGCATAACAACAATAATGACAACAAATATTGGTTAGACTAAGAAAATCAACTAATTTAGCATGCCACCACATCGAGATTTTAACATTCCAACATCCTTATTAACAGTGATAGTAATAGGTTAATGTAGTTAATATCGATAGTGTTATATTATTGTCCTTTGGAAATATTTAAAAATAGAGGTACTAAAGTTGAAGATAAAAAAACTAAAGGGATTTGAAATAACGGGTTAAAAAAAAATACTGAGACCTATACCAAAATGCATTAAAATTAAAGGAAAAAGTATTTTCTCTATAAATTTTTTACAAAATGTAATAACCATTTATAACTAATTGTTTCTGCCTTATAAAAAAAACCATTTATAACAAACTTCAAAAATGCCATGTCGTTTTGTAATGGCTTTTTTCTCTCTTCAATTTGCTGTACCAATTTACTGAGTAAGTTTGGAAATTTGTAAAAGTTGTTTTCATAAAATTGTAAAAAAAAATTTAATATTTAGCTACTTTGACAAAAATATATACTCTCAAAAAGTAGTTAACAAGTATTTGTAAAAAAAAAAAGAGTGCAAAATGACGGGCTTTGGTACCGGCGTGCCACCACTCCTGTCACAAAATTTGTGGTACACAAGAAGCGGCCGGCAAGCTAGAGCTTGTGAAAGCATGAGATAAAACGTATGCTGTTTTGTTGTGTTTTTTCTTTTTGTTGGTTTTCTCACCCAATATTCTAAGGAGTGTGGATATTTTGGTTCATTACCCACCCACCTCATTTCAGGACTAATCCAAATATCCTCGTAGGTTGGGCTCTTAACTGTGGTGGTTTTATGGCTAGCATTGGCGAGACCTACTTTATATGTTCAACTGCGCATCAACATATCCTGAGACTCGAACACGCTTTATTATTTTTTATTCTTCTTTTCTGTTTACAATGGTGTTTTAGATTTTATATGTTTTTGGGCTTGATGCTTTACTATTTCCTCTTTTTGTTTCTGTTTCTGAATTTGATTTCTGGCCAGTTTACTAAAATGTTATTTTAATATTAAACCAGAGTGATGAAGGATGAATTTAAAAAACGAAATAAAGATAACTAAATATCTAAATATTGAAAGTGTGAAGGGTAAATATCACAAAGCTCAACTTGAATACGAAAATGGTTTTCAATGAATGAGTTAAACCTTTGGGCCATTGAATCAGCCGGTCCAATTCTATTTATAAAGCACTAGAGAGGAAATTTTTTATTCTTTTTTTTCAAAGAATCCCTCATGTTCTTATATAAAGCAAACTTTAAGATTTTTTTATTTTTAATATAAGGAAAAGTGATGAATAATTAATATTTTTCTAATTTTATCAATTATAAAATTAAATTTTTAGTAAACAATTTATTATGATTATTGATTGACGAAGTGTAAATTGAAAATTATACTATATTTTTTTAATAATTTTAAAGATATAGTAACTATTATTTCTTAATAAACACAAAATAATTAAATTTTTTTATATTAAAAACTAGAGTATGTCATGGCTTTTCACACAAGTTTTCTCTTTTGTCTCGTAGGTAAAAAAAATTATTAATATATTTATTAAGAGTAAAATTAATATTTATTAAATTTAAATACAAAAATTAATCAGTCTTAAGAGTTTTTTATTGTGTTAAAATTTTTAAAGGTAGTTTATAAATAAAAATAATACTGATAAGAGAATTGACTTTTTGGAAACTCCTAGAAATGAAAAAAATTTCATGTACAAATTTTTTTATTTAAGATTAGTTTTAATTTTTATCTTATTTGAGGTGGTCATATCAGCATGCAAATTTAGGGCTTGTTTAATTTTATTTGGATTAATTAATTATTAAAATAATTAATTATGATAATTATTAAAAATAATTAATTATGTAAGTAATTATTAAAATAATTAATTATGATAATTAATTATTTTATAATTAATATCATAATTAATAATTTAATAATTATGATATATAATTAATTAATTATTATTATAACACAATTTATTTGAATATTAAAATTGAGTTTAACTATATAAATTATTATAAATAACATTTCTTTTTAAAATTAAATTATTAATAAATTTATATTTAATATTATTAAATTTGTTAAACTTTATTTAAGAAGTAAAATATGTTGTTTAACAGTAAAATTAAATTTATAAGCAATCTCTCAAAACTTATTTCAAAATATGATTCTGGCTCAATAATCAATTATCAAATAAATTTATTGTTTGGATAATTTTTGTTAAAATCAATTATTTTGGCTCAAATAATTGATTATTATGCTATCCAAACAAGCAATTAAATGAATCAGATATTTGGGTTCTAAATTAAAACTTTTGATCTTAAGAGGAACAAACTATGAGAGTGATAATATATTCCCTCTATTTTTATATATAATTAAATTTTAACTAACTTACACAAGTTAAGAAAATTGATTAATCCTAATATTTGTGTTTGAAACTGAAACGTTTGGACTAAAATGTCCTTATAATAATATTTAAATTTTTACTAATTTAATGATGAGAGGTAATTTGAAAAAAAAAATATAAATAAAAACTTTCTCTATCTATATATATAAGGTGTTTTTTAAAAATTTAATTTCTTCCTAAACATAAGGGTTGCCAATGAGACTTTCAAATAATTAGATAATTTTACTCTTGTCTTAAAAAATAGAAAAGATATTAATTATGTATTTTATTCTCCACTACTATAATGTAATTGTGATATTATTTGAAAAAAAATTAAAAAATTATTTGATTTTATGTTATTTCATGTAAATAACAAACTTTTATTGATATGTGAAATTCGGTTAAAAACATCTTATACAAAAAATTCTAGAGATGAAAAGAGTACTTCTTAAAATTTATAATTTTACTTATAAAAACTAATGAAGTATATGATAATTTTTCTTATAATAAAAATGAAGGGAATATTAAAATCACAATGAGATTTTTTTTGGAAAGATTGAATTAGAAAACATTCCATCTCTTTCAAACCAAAATTAGCACCCAAACAACTTTGAATTCTTTCAGCGTTGAATAAAAGAAATTTAGAGTTTAGAGTAATAGATTATCAAAAAGTCAAAGGAGGGCCAGATAGGAACAAAATAAATAAAATAATACTAGGAAGTATGCATAACTTTATTATTGGGAGAAAATTGCAAGTGAAATTAATTGGTGTTGAAGCTGGTTAAGTAGATTGACTAAGGTACTTTAGAGTGTATTAAAAAAAAGGATTCTATGGTGTATAATTTTTCTTTCATCCCTCTAAAAATAATGTCTGAAAATAGAGGGGGAAAAATTTAAAAAACTATCAACTTGTGAAGTTTTGAAAGTATAATGGGATAATGGCATTAAAGGTCTCTAGAATCAATATATTTGTAATGAAAGCCCAATAGAAACTGAAATTATTGTACAAGACCAAAATTCTTTGTTGCAAATAAATTTATCATCATCACTGTTATGAAACTTGCTCCAAGAGATGTTCACAAAATAAGACAGGTTTAGAATACTTATGTCTTGTCTCCCATCTCTAAAAATAAATCAGACTAAATTATTATTTCATATCTTATTTTGAAAGTCATCTTATCCCATTTAAGATTGGGACAAGACAATACAAACTTAAAATGCCTTGATAAAATGTACATGAAAAGAGACGCGGACAACAACATTTAATAAATTATATAATTTATTAAGTTTAAAATTAAAATAATATAAATATATAAATTAGACTATTGAATTACTTTAACTATAATTTACTGTGAAAGAACATAATTACAACAACCACAACTTAAAATTTAGTGCACAATAATTATAAATGACCTTCATGTTACAATTACTATAACAATACCAAAATCCTTGAGTTACATAATTTAAACAAACAGAAAATTATGTTAAAAAAATATATATTTGATTCTAAAAATATATATTATAAAATATAAAAATTTATATTATATTTTTTATTTTCAAGCATTTATATGAATTGTGGTGAATCATGAACCGGTTATTAAAATCAAAATAATTATTTATTAATGTATTTGAATATAACTGTTTAACACATAAAAAAATTGTCAACATTTAAAAGTTACCTTGTCCAATTTTTTTATTTTTTTTTAAATTGACAAGTTATCATTATGAGATATTAATATTAACAAATTATCATTATGACATATTAATAGACTTCTTATGAATTATACATGTCGAGTTATTATCATGACGATCCTATAATTATTAGTTAACATTGCTTCAATTTCAAAATGCCAAGTATTCTTCAGGTCCCTTCCGGGCTTTGACAATGAAAAGAACACGACCTGAGGAGAGAGAGAGAGCAAAATTGTTTGAATCTCCCTAAGTCAAAATGTTCGATCAATCAAATCGAATAAAATACATACAGTCGCAATGATGTTGGATGCTTTTTAATTTTGTGGGCACCTTAGCTTCTAGGGTTTTGCGCGACCCCACTCACACTATGGAATCCTAGACACCAATTAAAGGAAAATGACAGTTAAATACCCTCCAATAACATTAATTACAATTAAGGGTTATGAAATTTTGAAATTTCAAAAAAGGATCATGATCTTGACCAGAATTAAAATTTTACCAGGTTAATTTTTTTTATAGTACCCATCTGTCACATTGTTAAAATTCATGTTTAATATTTTCAGTGCATTTTTTTATTATTCATTTTAATTATTTTTAAAGAATCAAAAGTTAACGTTGAAAACATGAAAGAGGAATATTGATAATATTTGAGATGACTACTTAAAAAATTTAAAAAAAATGAGAATTGAAAATGTTGAAGATAAATGTAATGAAAATGTACTCTCTCTGTTTAAAAATATAAGACATTTTTAATTAAATTTTATCCTCTAATAAAATAGATACTTACTTTTAAATTAACCTTATTTTTTATATTTATCCCTATTAAATACTCTATAATAAATATAAAGTCACTATCAACAAGGGTATTTTTTAAAAAAAGTAATGATTATACATCAAAAAATTAAAAATACCTTATATTTTTAAACAAATGGGGTAGAAGATAGATAATTAAAAAATTAACAAAAATTTATTTCTACACATGATTATGGTCCTTTTGTGAAATTTCTAAATTTTAATAGCCTTAATTGTAATTAATAAAAATAATTTTTTGTTTGAATAAAGGGGTGCCATCAAAGGTTCAAATAAAATAATTGTTGAGAGACTTGCAGGTAATTTCAATGAATAATATTTTAAAAATGGATGTCGATGGGTAGACATAGCTTTTTTGCTCGTTTAATAAGAGGCCATAGATACATATCAAATTCAAAGCACACGTGACAAGCTAATGAGTTACTGAAGGAACCAAATTCCTTTGTTAATGAATAACAATGCAGTAATGTTGCATTCAAGATTTGTCTAACCAAAACTTGGAGACCCTCATGGATTATCACCTAACCCTCTTAAAGAGTCATTGCAATATGGGCACCAACACATTCTATCAACCATGCATGTTTTATGAGTGGCTTTACTTTATATTGGCAAAAAGGCAACCTAAAACAAATAAAGTGTTGTAGCTTTTTTACATTATGCTCTTCGGCTTTAATTAGTTTAGCAAGGCCCCCACAACAGAGACACACATAGTGGCGGAGCCAGAGCCTCACTCAGTGGTGTAAGGCAACTCGAGTTAAAAAAATGATATGATAAATTTAAAAATAATTATATTAGGAAAAGTATAATAGTGTTAGTAAAAATATGAATATCTTTTTATAGGAAAAATTATATGGAGGTTTTTTGGGCCAACAATATGTTGTGAAGGTTGATATAGAATTTACATTTGGAAGAAAAAAAAACTATCATCCAAAAGGATGATTTAATTTGTTATGGCTAACCTATATTTCCTCTATTTTTAAGTGTTCATTTGGATTTTAATTAGAAAAAATTGATTATCGAAACGTGATAATACTTCAATAAATTTTTAAAAATTGATTTTGATAAAATTGGAGTTTGGATTTTTAAATAGAGCAAAATTCAGCTTCTCCCACATGAAATTTGGAAAGTCAAATAGGGTCTTGAAAAATTGAGATGTTTAGATGAAAATTTTTAAAATCATGATTTTGGCGCCAAAATTGATTGTCAAAATGTAACCGAACAGGTCTAAATATAGAAAAAACTGTCATTTGTTGTTTTGTATTTTTTAGAGAGAATTATGTTAAAATCTCACATAAAAAAATTAATTATTATAAGATCTATTGACAACTGACATAAGGTGATTTATTCAACACAATTGCAGTAATTAATTTTTTGTGTGGAACTTATATGTAATTTTTTTATTTTTTATAAATAGAATCACATATCTCAATAACCATTTATTGTAGTTTTCCCAAATTAACTTCCATAAAATTCATCATTTTCATTAATGCATCCTTATTTTGACTAACAAAGATATTTTAGTTTAATTTTTTATTTTCAGATAAATTATTATAGTTCATTTTTCTTACATTATATAACACAATTATTTATATATATAAAAAAAATTAGATGAAATATTTTTGTATCTATAAATTTGCGACATTCTTCTTACATTGTACATTAGACGGAGGGTAATTGAAATCTCCCTCTCTCCCTCTCTCCCTCTCTCTCTGTGGAGTTGGAAAATGAAAGTACAAGTGGTTTAAATGTTGTTGTTACCGTTACCGGTGAAGGGTGCAGCAACGGCACCTAACTTCTTAAATGAGGCTGTCCTCACGCCTACCATGCCCACTGCACATACTTCCCATAAATGCCTCCTCCTTCATCGAGAGAACCAGCCACAATCTCCTGTATTGTATGGGTAGGTAAATTCAATAAAATGAAAATTCAAGTAATGATGGTGTAATTTAGTAATAAAAAAAAAAACAGAGAGCCACAACACGTGGCACCTGATTAAGAAGGGAATGATGAATAACTTAACAATAATTATTGCATGAAAAAAATGTGTGAAAAAAAAATCAAATATTTGTTAACAAAGTTTACTATATATGTAGCTCGAAAACAAAGTTTAAGGAAAAAAAAATCAAGCATTTATAATCTTACACAGTAAAAATGAAATGCCAACACAAAAATTTAAAACTGCACAAGATGTGTATATTATTCATACAATTGCAAAAAATTTGAACTATATGGTGTTTCTTTGAACTATGTTTGTGGTTGAATTGGAGGACATGGAATTGAATTTCAAGTGATAATTCAGGAGAATAAGTAAATCTCTTGCCTAAACACATACTCATCCATAATGACACTCCTTCCGTATCTTCTATCTGGAGAGAATTTCCTTTGGATTCCCGTCCTTTCCAACCAACATGAAGCAACAGCTCCAATTAATGTGCTAGTCACTGAAATTATTCACACATGAATTTTGAATTTGAATTTGAATTTTAAATTTTAAATATTACATTTAAAATCTCACTATATTTATAATTACATATTATCTTTATTCCAGATTATAAGATCATTTTTTTTCAAAATCACAAATGTCAATACAATTCATTAAATACACTTTATAACTTTATTTTTTTAAAATAAAAATATATATTTCAAAAAATATCCTTCATTAATACTCCATTTATGAAATAATATTAAAAAATAAAATATAATGGGAAAGGTAATATTAGGAAAAGTATCATTAATAAAACTTAATTTTTGTTGAAGTGTTCTATATTTTGAAATACCAAATTTATTTTAAAAATATTTTATAATTTAGGATGGAATGAGTATTTTGACCAACTACTTTAACATCCTACTACCTACTACTGAATGATTATTGGATCATTATTGTTTAGCAACAAAATTGATAATTGATTAAGAAATATATTTGTTTTGATAATTTCTTATTAAAATATTAACATTTCAATATTTAATCATTTTTTGCAAGCGTTATTGCCAATAATGATAATCTGATAATCACCCTAGTCATTGGCAGTAATGGTTGGTCAAAATAATATTTTGATATTTTGTGTGAGGAAGGAATAATATTAATCTCTTAGAATTTATTTTTAATTTGAAACTTAATTGACACTCCCTTTGTTTAGAGTTTCAATTACTTCATACATTTTAAGAAAACTAGTTAACATTTAATCATACAAATATTTGGACTAAAATGGCCTTATAATTAATGTTTAATTTTCTCTCTAATTCAATGATACTCTCCATTTATGAGGACAATCTGGAAAAAAAAAATACAATCAATGCTTCTTGAAATGTTCAGTTTTACTTATAATAAAAAAAATATAAGGTAATTTTTAATATACTAAAAATTGAACCAATCAAAACACTAAATTAAGGGATAGTGGTTCAATCGAAGGTCAACCTAAAATCAAATCTATTTTAATTAAAATAATATTTAAATAAAAAATTATTATTTGTTCTTAAATAACCCCACAAAAATTTAGCAAACTCAATGAAATCCTAATAAAAAGTTTAATTTTGTTCAAATAACCTAACATGAATTTAATTCAAAGGGAAATGATCTTTGCCACGACTAATATTTAAAGATTATTTAACAACCTACTTTTCACAAATATCTCACATGATTTTATCATAACTATTAAATTTGTTAAATATATTATTAAAATAAATACATTGCAATGGGCTGGGTTAACATTTTGAGTTATAATTGAATTGGTTTGGGTTAACACTATTCTAGATTAGGTCATAAATCAAGCCATCCAACTGGCCAATTCAGAAAGTCACTGGTTGAACCGACCGACCCTAGTCTAGTTTTTCATTTATTAGTAATTTTTTTATATTCACAAATGGAATATTTTTTTTTATAGGGTTTTTCATGTAATTTTTAAGATCATTTTTTTTGTAACCTTTTAGATCAATTAATAGTCAAACTTTAACTTTTTAATGGCTAAGATAAAATTCTACTCCCTCCGTTTAAAAATATAAGGCATTTTCAATCAAATCTTATCTTCAATAAAGTTCTTATTTACTTTCAAACTAATTCTATCTTTCTATATTTACTTTTATTAACTATTATATAATAAATATAAAGTCACTATCAATAGGGACACTTTAAAAAAATAATAACTATATCTCAAAAGATTAAAAATACTTTATATTTTTTAATATTTAACTCGTCAAAAAATATTTTGTATTTTTAAATGAAGGGGTTATTGCTTTTAAATGTTGAAAGGAGACACTAGGCCATAAAAAAAATTAGAAAAAACAGATGCTCATGCACGAATAGTTGATAAAAAAAAATCTTTTATAGATATTAAAAAAAAAAAAAGAAGATGCATGGGAGAGATTACCAAATACTTCTATATATATATATGTACACACACACACAAAGGAAAGCGTTGAAGCATAGTTGACGAGGACATGGCCTAATCTGAGTTCAAAGGATAAATATGGGGTTAACATCTTGGAAATGTCAACTAAATTACCCGTTTGGCCATATGAATCATTCTTCCACCGACTGAAAACCAGGGCTTTGCTTTCCTTTAATCGGTGGTTTTTCATGGATCCCTCTTGCAAGGGTTGACTAACCTGTCACTTCCACACGCAATACACTCTCCTCCCATTTTTAAATCGTTGAAAAACACTATAATGCAGCAAATTGTAAGTCTATCTTGACGTGTCCACCAACACAATATCCATTAATTTTCTCCCCCTTGGCTTTCACTGTTCTCACTTCTCAATTAAAAATAAATTATTGCAATTAATTAAGCTGCCCCGAAAAGATTATAGAACAACGTACAGGAGTGTAAAACATTTGTAAGCATCCAGCCATACCTACTTCAATTGATTGATGGGACTGAATTAATATATCTTAAAGATTTTAAATTAAAATTTGGTAGTGTACTCTCTTTATTTAAAAATATAAGACATTTTTAATTAAATTTCATTCTTCAATAAAGTAATTACTTACTTTCAAATTAACCCTATCTTTTCATAGTTATTCCTATTAAACACTCTACAATAAATATAAAGTCATTATTAATAGAGATACTTTTGAAAAAAGATAATGGTTACACTTCAAAAGACAAAAAACACCTTATATTTTTTAACATCAAATTTTTTAAAAAATATTTTAAATTTTTAAATGAGAGGAGTATGGTATAGAATAAATATGTTAAAAGCATTTTTCAAGTACTCATTAAATTATTGTTAAAAATAATAGTCCTCCAAAGCAGGGCTTAAATTAGTTTGAATAGAAGGCGATAATATTTTATAATTTTTAAGATAAAAGTAAGGATTTATTATTTAAACTATGTGGAGTAGATTTTTTTTTTTTTTCAAAAAAAGAGATTATATAGATTAAAAGAGAAAGGGACTACACCGGCAATTAATGCCTAACTTTATAACAAAACAGAAATGAACTTAAAGCCTTAAAGCAAAGATTCGCTCCTCCATTTCTCTCCTTTAATGGTAGTCTCCGGGAGCATATGCTTTTTCTGAATAATTTATTATTATTAATATAACAAAAGGGAATAAAAACGTAGCCTAATCTGTATTCGATTCAATTCAAGATTTGAACTTAAAGAAACACCTTTGGAGGCAAAAGGAAAAAAAAAAAAAAACTCAAAAGAGAATAAAAACCTCTTAAGCACAACAAATCGATCTCTGTAAAGAAATATTGGAACCAGATGAAACTTAAAATGAATGATCTCAATTTTTTTGCTTTGGCCCTAGCGTATATCCAAAGTCCAAACCCAAATAAAAGAAAACGCGACAACTAATAATGATATAATCTTTCATAATGTGAAGAACTTAAGTTTAAATCTCTGATGAAATTCAGGCCCAAAAAAAAAAATCTCTGTTAAAAAATATATTTACATTTAATAGTAAATTCTATCTCCAACATAATTGCATTTAATGTAGGAAGACATTCGTGCACAATAAAAACTTAATATTTATATTAACAAATATATCATGCTCACTCCGTTTTTAAATATAAAAGAATAACTAATTTATATAATTTACGAAAATTAGTTGGATATGATAATTGTAACTGAAATTAAAAAAATTAGACTAAATTATTCATATAATCAACAAAACAAATCAGTCTAGTGAAAATAAATAATGACTTTATGATAAACAATTCAAAAAAAATGATAAATACTTTTTAAAATTTATTGTTTTGCCTATAAATAAGAACACAAAGACATTATTTCACCCTGATTTGAATATGATTATTTTTAATGAGAGAATACTTATTAGTAATAAAATAATAAAAAAATACATGATAATTTTTCTCATATTAAAAAATGAGGAAAATATATTTTTAACAACAACAAATATATAACACTACTCCTTGGCAAGTTGCAATGATGACAATAATTGAATGGAAATATAATTAAAGCGAACTCTTCCGAACCTGGATGGTAGATATTAATATGATTAGTATTTGAGATTTATTATGAATCCAAACCTCAGTATATAGGATTTGGGGGTTTGCCCAGGTGGACAGAGAACAACTTTTACAAGCCAACAGATTATTTGACTTTAGCCATGACAGCACGGAGGAGGCTCCTGTGGGTCCCACTCAACATAGACAAGGAAACATCAATTTTAATTTAATACGTGGGTAAACATGAAGGCTGAATTTAATTAATATCATTAAATGCCATCACAATTTGATTTTTTGTGAGAGTCAAAATGTCCTTTCTTTCTTCCTGTTTGTTGAAGGTTGGTTCTTGAGCCAAAGCAGACTGTGGAGTCACCATTTTGTGTGGCCTTTGGGTTTGCGGGTCAAAGAAACAGAGGCAGCAGGGGTTATTCTGCGTCCTTTTCTTTTCCTTTTTTTTTTCCTTTTCTCACTATTTTTTTCTCTCAATCTTATAAGAAGAAATCGTACAGTGAAGAAATCAAAACCGGCATGTTTTGGGTTTACTGCTTTCTCAGTGAAAAAGAGCATTCGATGTGAAGGGCTTCGCTTTAATTATGCTGCGGTGAAGAGAAGGAAGAAGATGGGTCTCTGAGCTCTGTCCGGTGTTTTGTTGAGTTCGTCCTTGCCTCCAGAATTGAAGAAGTTAAGCGTTTGTTATCAGTGTCGTTTAATTGTGGGTGGAGGCGATTTCTACTTTACGGGGTTCCTTCGAGTTTCACGGAGCCACGGACTGTTCGGCAAATTTTCGAGATCTGGTTTGGGTTATAGGATTTGAGCCTTTGACTTTCTCTCTCTTTCTTGGTTTTCCTCCCACACCTCGTTCTTTTCCTGGGTATTGAAACCTCTTCTGGGTTCTGTACATTATTTTTTCTGGGCTTTCATCTAAAACGCCGAGTCAAGTTGGTTCCTTGTGAGAGTTTTTGCAGTAGTAAAATTCTCTAATTTTGGGTGATCCACTTCAGTTATTACGATCGGGTCACATATTTCTCTCCTTCTATTTCGGCGTTCTAGGTTCTGAACCTAAATTTGTTACAAATGGTCTGAGCCTTCTTACTCGTCTTGTTTCAACTGTTAAGTCCACGTCCTGATTTTCATCTCGTGTTGCTCGTGGGAGGAGGCGATCATGCACCTTTCACTATGGAAGCCCATTTCTCATTGCGCTGCTCTGCTCAAGGACAAGAAAAGCAGACGGAAGGATGAATCGACCGTTGATATGCGGAGAAGCCCGTCAATTCTCCGGAAATTGCAGGAAAACAAGCTAAGGGAAGCGCTTGAAGAAGCTTCAGAAGATGGGAAACTCGTCATATCTCAAGACATGGAAGCTTTATCGCCTGAAAACAATGACGAAAGCCTTGGGAGATCCCGGTCACTTGCCAGGCTTCATGCTCAACGTGAATTTCTACGAGCCACTGCACTGGCCGCCGAGCGCATATTTGAGTCCGAGGAAGAAATCCCTACTCTCCAAGAAGCCTTCAACAAGTTCCTCACAATGTATCCCAAATACCAGTCATCGGAGAAGATCGATCAGTTGAGGTCGGATGAATATTCGCACTTGTCCCCTAAGGTATGCCTTGATTATTGTGGATTTGGACTATTCTCTTTCGTTCAGACCACTCACTACTGGGAGTCCTCTACATTTAGTTTGTCTGAGATAACTGCAAATTTGAGTAATCATGCACTTTATGGTGGTGCTGAAAAGGGAACCGTGGAACATGATATAAAGACTAGAATCATGGATTACTTGAACATACCTGAGAATGAGTATGGCCTTGTATTTACTGTTAGCAGAGGATCAGCTTTCAAATTGCTGGCTGAATCATACCCTTTCCAAACAAACAAAAAACTGCTGACCATGTTCGACCATGAGAGCCAGTCTGTGGCTTGGATGGCTCAGTGTGCCAAGGAGAAGGGTGCTAAGGTGTATAGTGCATGGTTTAAATGGCCAACCCTCAAACTCTGTTCCACTGATCTGAGAAAACAGATTTCAAGCAAGAAGAGGAGGAAGAAGGACTCCGCAACAGGTCTTTTTGTGTTCCCTGTTCAATCTAGAGTGACTGGGGCTAAATATTCTTACCAGTGGATGGCACTAGCCCAGCAGAACAACTGGCATGTCTTGCTTGATGCAGGATCATTGGGTCCCAAGGACATGGATTCCCTTGGCTTGTCTCTATTCCGGCCTGATTTTATAATCACATCTTTTTACAGGGTGTTTGGGTATGATCCCACGGGATTTGGATGTCTTCTGATCAAGAAATCAGTTATGGCAAGCCTTCAAAATCAGTCAGGGAGTACTGGCTCTGGAATGGTGAAGATCACTCCTGAATTTCCTATGTATTTGAGCGACTCCGTTGATGGTTTGGACAAATTGACTGGGATTGAAGAGGATGAAGTCATTGGGATAGGTGATAAAACTGCTGAAACTCGTCAGGGATCACAGTTGCCTGCTTTTTCTGGAGCATATACATCTGCTCAGGTCCATGAAGTATTTGAGACTGAAATGGATCAGGATAGTTCTGAAAGAGATGGAACTAGCACTATATTTGAAGAAACTGAGAGTGTTTCTGTTGGGGAGTTGATGAAGAGCCCTGTCTTCAGTGAAGATGAGTCATCGGACAACTCTTATTGGATTGATTTGGGACAAAGTCCACTGGGATCTGACCACGCTGGTCAATTGAATAAGCAGAAGATAGCTTCTCCTCTTCCACCCTTTTGGTTCAATGGAAAGAGAAATCAAAAGCATCATCCTCCTAAGCTAACTTCCAAAACATATGGTAGCCCCATGTATGATGATAAAGTGGGAAATCATGATCCTCATGATGATCATCACATGCTTTCATTTGATGCAGCTGTGCTATCAGTGTCACATGAACTAGACCAGGTAAAAGAGGTCCCTGAAGAGGAACATATTGCTGAAGCGAATGAGTTTCCAAGAAATGGTAAAAGGTCTGAACATTTGTATGTCAGTGAGATCGAGGAAGAGCCTGGAAGTTGTGAAGTTGTTCATCTTGGATCCGTACAAGATGTCCCTTTAAAAGGATCAGGAATTAATAATTCACCTTCTGTTGCTCAGCATCACCGATTTGAAAATGGCTGTATCTCTGAAATATCCAGTGAGCTTAAAGAGAGTGCCATAAGAAGGGAAACTGAAGGTGAATTTAGATTGCTTGATAGAAGAGAAGGGAATCGATATGGTGGTGGTAGATTTTTTTGGCTTGGAAGAGAATGAATCATATAACAAGGGTAGAAGAGTGTCATTTAGCATGGAAGATAACCGTAAAGAGTATCTTAGCCATACATCGGAAACAGGGGACATATGTGCAACTAGCTTAGATGATGATGAACAGTACACAAGTGATGGAGAAGATGGTGATGAACAGGATTGGGGCAGGAGGGAACCAAATATAATATGCCGGCATTTGGATCATGTTAATCTGCTTGGCCTCAATAAAACCACACTTAGACTTCGGGTTTTGATAAATTGGCTTGTCACCTCTTTGTTGCAACTGAAGTTGCCTGGTGTTGACAGGGAAGACAAAGCAAATCTTGTCCACATCTATGGCCCAAAAATTAAATATGAAAGAGGTGCAGCGGTGGCTTTTAATATCAGGGACAGAAAAAGGGGATTAATTAATCCTGAGATTGTTCAAAAGCTGGCTGAGAAGGAAGGAATCTCACTTGGTCTTGGTTTCCTGAGCCACATACGGATTCTTGATAACTCAAGAAATCGTCATGGGGCTTTGAATCGTGAAGAAACATCTCTTTGCCGGCCAATGGAGAATGGTTGTCGGGATGGAAAAGGTGGAAAAGGTGGCTTTGTACGAGTTGAAGTTGTAACAGCATCACTCAGTTTTCTGACTAATTTTGAGGATGTGTATAAATTGTGGGCTTTTGTTGCCAAGTTTCTTAACCCATCATTTATTCAAGAAGCCGGTCTTCCCGCTGTTGAAGAAGGTCCTGAGATGTAAGATCAAGACAAAGTAGCTGCTGGTATTTTACTCAATATTGGAAACTGGACATGAAATAGATTATCTGTGAGCAGTTTTCCGGCAAGTTAGCTGGTGGAATCTGCTTGAAGAATGGCTTGGTGATCATTTGCATGCTGCCAGATAGAAGATTTCTTGTCTGCACTTCAAAGCCACTCAAGGCCAGCGGGTGAATTTGTTAATTCATGTTTTTTGTTGCTTACATTTTCTTTTCTTTTCTTTTTTTTGACTTTCCTCTTTGAACTTGTTGTAGAGTTTTTCCTTTTTTTCCCTTTTTTTTTTCTGGCCAACAACTTGTAGAGTTGGCTTTAGAGATTTTTCACAACATTGGGAAGTCAGGGAGTACATGAAGCAAGATGTATGGATAGAAGTAGGACCTCTATCGGTATTCATTTTGCTTATGTTGCATACGAAAGGATTTACAACTTCTGTACAAAGTTAGTGTTCATCTTATGCTGTTCTGTATGAGACGATCCAAATCCAATAGCTTGATTGACTTGTATTTGTCTTCTGCTAATAGTGACAAAACTATGGTTTTTTTTTTTTTGACAGATTTTATGGGGGAACTTCTCTCAGTAAACAATTTTCTTCTGTTACATACAAAAGGATTTGCAGCTTCTGTGTAAAGTTAAGAGCTCATCTCATGCTATCGTATAAACTTAGAACTAATCTGTACAAAAAGTCCGAGACCATTCAGATCCAATAACTTTGTTGACTTTGATGTCCTTGCATGTTATAATTGAAAGCTAAATTTGAAGTGAGAACTGAACGCAGAAATATGCATCTCTTAATGCCTTTAAAATGTATCAGCTCCTGAAAGATAAGTTAGTTTGCTGAATCGTTTCTTATTTTACTTCTTCTATTTAGGTTTTGTCATTTGAAGCAGGAGGATATTGGAAAGTGAGAATCAGATTTGAAAAATCATTTGAATTTTGCAATTTTTAAAAAATACGCTTTACATAAGAGATTTGACAACGGTACAATTGATCATAAGCTCATAACAGAAATGAAGATTTAGATGACATGAGTATCACAATCAAGTGCTGTCAATGACTAGGTGTTGGCATTTCCTTATAACTAGCTTTAACTACTATGCAACTAATTAGATATCTATTTATTAAAAATCTCCTTTCACTTTCGGAGAAGTGACCAAAAGGAGTCCTTAAAAATTAAAATTTTATAGAATCATATTTTGCTTACACTGATCTAGCAAATAAATGACGTGCTGACTGTTGAGGACGAAGTATCAGAAGCTTGATTGATGTATCACACAATTAGGGTGCATCATATTATAAGTGAAAACTACTTTTGTTCTTTTTAGTGCATATTCAAGCATAGCTTTTTTTTTTTTAGTATAAAAAAAATAGCATAGCCTTTTCAAATATCTTTTTAAAGAAATTTTTAGAGTGAAAAGAATTTGAGAACGCCGTGAGGGAATGGAGAAACTGGGTGATTATAATCTGTCCGTTTTTCAGCTCTGCTAGGTTTTGCTTTCATGCCTCCTTTAGCTTCACTGTTCTTGCATTACTTTTGAACCTGCTTCTGATTTCTTGTAAAACTGGGGTAACACAAGCAGCATCAGGACATCAAATTTCATTTTTTTTTTCTCAACTTGTTTTATCCAATGGATGTTACTGAAAGGTTCACCCTTCTTTTGTTGAACTTGGGCATCAGCAAAGAGCTAGCTTGATGTACTTTTGTACAATTTTTTTGTTTTTTCCATCTTTTATCGGCAACTATACAGAGAGCAGTAAATGTTCATCTCCACAAGTTTGTACTGATACAGATTATGCTTGAAATCCGAGGAGGAATTTATTTTGATTTAGTAATCTTCAATTTTATTAGCTGTTCCTTACGGATCATCGTCTTTTGCTTTCTGTTTCTCTGTGGATTTGCGTGCTTCCAGATTGCAGAATGTGACATCAGTTTGTTAATGTGAAGTGTACTCTAAGAAATAGAAACCTCTGGAAAATGAAAAGTTTGTGAGGGAAGTACGTTCGAAGACAGAGATTGCACTGAACAACATCAGAAGGCCTTCTTTTTTTTCCCCCCTCCTTGGTGACTTGTTCGGGTTAGCTTGAACAAATCTCAGTTACTTGTGTTTGAAAGTTGTTTTCTCCTCCTGATATGGAATGAAATGGAATTAGCTGGCTATAAATTTTAAACTATTTTTGAGATAATTTTTTAAAAGTAGTAGAATGGCTTAGAATAACCTTTTAACTATCATTATTCATCTTAAACCTATTTTTCTTGACCTCTTAATTTCAAGGATTGATGATAAAATGATTTGATACAACAAACATTATCATAAAATTTCCTTAATTTTTCCTACGTCCTTTTACTCTGTCACTTCCCTAAGCCCTAAAATGGGAAAAACATAATTATAACTAATTCAAATATAAATTTATTTATAATAATAATTAAATAAAATTATCCATTTTTCTAATAAAACTTCATTAATGATCATTTTGTTCCACTCTATTAAGCTACTTGTTAGGCTTATTTAGGTTGACAGTCATGTTAAACTCACATTTCCATTTTAGTCCTAAACACAAAGGATGTTTAGTTTCTTTGTATTAAAGCACCGGGAGTCTTAAAGAGAGAATCATATCTAAGAACTTAAAAAGATAATTATTCACAAATAAAGATTAATATAAAATAAATTGTTATGAAAATGAAAAATGTATTTATTTTTTTAATGAGACTTGTTATTAGTTTTTTCTGTAAATAATTGTTATTTTTGATCTTTAGATGCAACTCTCCCGATTTTCAAATTCATAATGAGTGACTAGTTTAACCAAATTGATCTAGATATCCAATCACTAGATAGCCCTATTTTCATATGAGGATAAATCAACAATTCATGAGAATGCATTTTAATTGAGATACAATGTGTTGATTTGATGAGTTGACTTATTTAACATATTAGTTTATTACTTACTAAATTTACTCATTTTGGCCTTAACATATAATTAGACATTTATTCAATACACTTGCCTCCACCTGCTCCTAATTAAATATATAATTAGATATCTATTAAATAAATCTGTCTCTTCCTCCTCTACTATCATCTTCATCTTCAAGTTCATATTACCCTTGAAGATGGGTTTGCCTTCCATACAACAAGGATCCAAACCCAACTCTTTTTTTGTTTTTTTGAAATAAGATAATGAGTAGAGCTTGAGAAAATAAAGGAACAAAGAGAGTTAAGCCCTACTATACTAGCCATATCTATCGAATAAAAGATGAAAGTTATCTCTAACTATGCCTAAACAATTAGTAAGTACAAATGAAATCATTATAAAACAACACTCTAGCTTCTTCAATTTCAAATCTAAAAAGATGATTTAGGTTATTATCTTTTGATAAAATATTTATTGCTTCCAAAGAATCTAATTATAAATAAACTTTGGTAAGGTTTTGTGCTTTGCACATTTCAAATCCTGTTTTGATAGTAAGAATCTCAACTATAGTAGGTGAAAATGATCTTAGATTTTTCTTCAAGCTGAGGATCCACTCATCCTTTGCATCTTGGATTATTCCATTGCAAGCCGATTCCATATTGCTCCAGACCAATCCATCAATGTCAATTCTCATAGTATTAGGTGGGGGGATCCAAAGATCCTCCAAATCTAACTCTACGGGTTATCTGAATATCAAAGTATGAAGAGTCTTTCACTTTCAATGAAAATGTACAAAGACAATGAAGAATACAACAATAACCAATGAGCCTTGACTCATTAAATGAAATCAGCTATATTTATTTTATCAACCATCAACTCTTTAAATATACCATTCACCAAAAAGTTAAGAGTTCTTGGTGGTCAAAGCCTAAGAAAGAAAATCAAATGTGTCATCGTTTAATTTTCAATGGCCAGGTTGATATTTCAATTTCAAAAAACTACTTGATCAAATCTTGTTTTCATAATCAAAACAAATACACGTGTTTAGAAACTTTGGGTTTTAGGCAAAACATAATTTTAATCAGGATAATGTGAGAGGAGATTTGTCTTGAAAGCTTTAAAAGCTCTTTTTATAATATTTACCTCTTCTTATATCTTTTATATATATATATATATTTAAAGCTTTTTTTTATAATATTTACCTCTTCTTATATCTTTTATATATATATATATATATATATGTATATGTATGTATGTATATATATTCCTTCCGTTAAAAAATATAAAATATTTTTAATTGAATCTCATTCCCAATAAAAAGTTATCTACTTTCAAACTAATTTTATCTTTTCATATTTATTCTTATTAAACACCTTACAATAAATATAAAGTCAATATCAATAGAAGCACTTTTAAAAAAAAGATAATGATTACACCTTAACAGATTAAAAATGCTTTATATTTTTGAACATTCAACTCCTTAAAAAATGCTTTATATTTTTGAATAGAAAGAGTATAAATTAACAGATTAATAACATGTCATAAATATTAATATTTTACACTAGATTAAGATATGAGCATGTCATAAAATTTTTAAAATTCAACTCATTTAAATTTTAAATTATAAAAAAAATATGGCATGCCCATGTAATATGTAAATAGTGAGTTTATAGTAATTTTATAGTGATAATAAATTTTCTTTTATTATAGTATATTAATAGCGATTTAAAGTTTAATTTTTTGGTATAAATGTTTATAATTTGCAACTTTCAAATGCTAGGCATTTTATTTTGGGAAACTCACGTCCACCGACAAAAAAATTATTTGCAAATAAAACAAATTTTTTATTTAAAAAAATAAATAAATGTTCCTATCTTAACAATAAAATATTAATAAATATTTTGATAGGTGAGTTTTTATTTGTTTTTTTTTTTTAATATAGGGGAGGACCCATGTGCCATTATTTTGTCTGCTCTTGAGAGCTTTGTTTGTCCAGAGGAAAGAAAGGCGGCAGCTACTGGCTAGCTAGGCGGTAAGAATTTAGACTCTACAAATAAAATTCATAGAATCTATAAAATTCTCGGAAACTCTCAAAATATTAACCACCTTTGCCCCCAATTCTCATAGCCTTAGTGAGAGAAACTAAAGAAGACCTGTTCTGTTCCTAAGAGCACTGAAGAAATGACTAAAGAAGACGACTTTAAGCTCCTCAAAATCCAGGTCCTTCCTTTTCTTTGCCTTCTCAACCTTGGTTTTCCTCTTTTCCTTGAGAATCTTTCTGTTTTGTTTTCTAAGTTCCTTGTCTTTGTTTTCTTTCTTTCTCTGCAGACATGTGTTCTCAAAGTGAACATTCACTGTGATGGATGTAAGCAGAAAGTGAAGAAACTACTTCAGAAAATTGAAGGTCCTCACTTTCTTCTCTTCTTTTGCTGTTTTTCCGTTTAAAGTCTTGTCTTTACTATTTAGTATTTACTGCCCTTGCCATCACTGTTATTTTTCTTGTCTGCAATATTTTTGCTTCTATGTTTGCTTGAGAAGAATTTGTGCGGACAAAGTAAAGAAAATGGGTAGCTTTGTTTGATGAAAGTCACTTTATGTCACATTTTTGTAATATAACAAGCATACCACAATTTAGTGAAGCAAGCTGCATTAGTCCTAAAAAAGAATATTGTACATAATTCATACCCATTTTGACTTAGTCCATTAAGTAGACTTGGGAAATGCCTTTCATGAGAAGTACAGTTTATTCTTATAGTTTGATCTTGCTATAGTAAGTGGATAACCTTAAGGTTATGAAATAAAAAAAAATCATAAAATGCTCAACATTATCAGGATGAAAGATCCCAGTGGATTGTGCAGTTCTCTTGGAGAGATTATGGTGCATGGTTTTATACTTTGGCCTTGGGTTTGATTCTCCTTGTCACTAGGCTTTTTGGGACATTATCTTGCACTTGCAGGTGTTTATCAAGTACAGGTAGATGCAGAACAACAGAAAGTGACAGTTTCAGGAAGTGTTGATTCTGCCACATTGATCAAGAAACTGGCGAGAGCTCGTAAATACGCAGAACTTTGGTCACAGAAAACAAATCAGAAGCAGAAGCAGAACAACAACATTAGCAATAACAACTGTGTGAAGAATGACAAGAACCAGAAGGTTCAAAAACAAGGACAGGTTAACAAGGGGCTTGGAGCATTCAACAACCAGCAGAAATTCAAATTCCCTGCATGTAGTTCTGAAGAAGATGAGTTCTACGAAGACGATGACGATGATGAGGAAGACTATGATGATGGTGATGGGCAAAGGTTTATAAGTGAGAAGCCTAATCAACTGAATTTGATCAAGCAGCAGCAACCAGCTAGTGCTGTAAAGAGTGCAAAGAAAAATGCTGGACCCGTGAATTCAACTGCTTCCAACAGTGGTGGCAAGGCAAACAATGACAATAATGCCAATGGTGGCAGGAAAGGAGGCTTTGATCCAAAAGCCGTGGCTGCTCTGAAAATGAACAGTAATGCCAATCTGGGTAGTGAAAGTCTCAGTTCTGGTGAACCCAGAAGGGTTACCAGTGACATAGGTTCTATGATGAGTCTTGCTGGTTTTAGTGGAAATTTAAATAACAATGCTAACAGTTCTGGATTTGGAGGATTTCAAGTTCAGTCCAACCCTGGATCTCAAGGACCCTCTTCAGGAATCATGCCAAATGATGGTCTTCTCACAAATCAACAATACCCATCACCATCTTCATCTTCTTTTCTGATGAACATGAATGGTTTTAATAACAATAATCATCCATCTTCATGGATGATGAACATGAAGCAGCAGCAACCCCAGATGATGTATCAGAGGGCTCCATTTGTTCCTCCTAGCACTGGATATTACTGGAACAACAGCTACAACTACAATAATAATACATACGGTCCTGCCATTGCCAGTTATTCTCATCATCAGTTACCCAATTACTTTGGGGAAGATCACTGTGCAGCTGATATGTTCAGTGATGACAACACTAACAGCAGCTGCTCAGTTATGTAAATCATAAATTGTAGAATCTTAAAGTCATGAGAAGAACAAAGCAAGGCAAAAAGCAAATGAGATCATGGTGTTTGACCTGAACAGTTCCTTTTACCTGCTTTTCTCAGCTTGTAACTTTTGACTGTAACTTTTTAGAGTGAAAGAGTGCGTGAGAGATGCATGTGTTTGGATCATGTTCAGTTTGATGTGGATGTGAATCTGAGATGTAGTGTTGCCCTTCTTTTCCCCTTTTTCAAAAACAGTCCATTGCTTTCTTCTCAAAACTTGTCTTTTTAATGTTTCTGGTACTTTAATTTTCTAAGCTATGAAAGTCGTTAAGCACCAAGGAAAATTAAAAAACAAATGTGTTTAAAATTTAGTATAAAAATGTGGGTTAACTTGTCTAGTAGCCGGCAAGTTGAAAAATTAGTGCTTTTATTGATTTAATAAAATGGTTTGTTTGTGACTGGCCACGGTTTAATTTTAGTTAATTTTAATTAACTTTTAAATTAGTATTTTGATCAGTATAATTTTCAATACCTAATTTGAGGAGAGATGTATTTAATTCACTCAATTTTATTTTAGAGGGCAAGCGAACTATGTAGTATATACAGAAAGAGGCAGACACTAATGGAACAGAACTTTGTGGTTTGAGGAACACAAATTTTTTAGCTTTACTTGAAAACTACTAAAATGATAGTTTTCACAATTAGATATCTGCTGATTCCACCAAAACCATGGTTTTAGGATTTGGATGAGTTTCAATGTGAAGCAGGAAACATTCTCTTTTTGGTTTAGAATTGCAATTTGTGAGTGATGTTAGTCATTGAAATTTTTATGGCATTAAACAAAGGCGTTAATTTGTAGATGATGGTATATTATTTTTCTGGGAATTCACGAAGACATTGCAGACAAGTTTGCTGTTTTTTGTGAGCAGGCTTCGGTTGGAACAGTTGAGTTGACAATGGGCATATCTTTTCAATTTTTTTTGTAGAGTAGCGCACGCTAAGTGGATGAGCACGCGCATGCCACGTGCTTAAAACTGCAGTTCAGGAATGCTTATGTTATAAGTAACCCACACATTACATTAGGACCACATTCCAGTTTGGTTGTACACGTACACTCCATAATGTTTACTCCTTCGTATAAAAATATAATATATTTTTAATTAAATTTTATTTTTTAATAAAATAATTATTTACTTTTAACTAACTGTATCTTTTTATATTTATTTTTATCAAACACCCTGCAATAAATATAAAGTCATTATTAATGAAAATATTATTAAAAAAAGTTATGATTACACTTTAAATGATTAAATATTTTTAAACATTCAACTCCTTAAAAAATTTCTTATATTTTTGAACGAAAGAAATATAAATTTTGTATTTTTTATCACTCATATTATATATAATTTTGAAAACATAATAAAAAAAATCCTTTCATATTATATAAAATAATAAGCTAGTTTCTCAAAATGTCATGATTTTACTAAAATTTTTAAACATTTTGTATTAATAAATTTTAAAATGAAAAGATTGTTTTACTGTTATTGAAAATAACAAGTTTCAACCATAATTTTTGTTCAAGAAATAATAACTTTTATTCTGTAAATGATAAGAATTGAATAAAAAATTATAATTTGTTAAGTGTAATTTCTCTCTTAAAATAACAAGTATTAATAACAACTTTAATTTAAAAAATAATAAATTTTATTCTGTGAGTTACAATAATTAAAAAATTTATAAATTAAGTGTAATTATTATTACAAAATAAATTTTTAAAATAATAAGTTCCAGTCATAATTTTTATTTAAAGAATAATAAATTTTACTTAAAAAATTATAAAATTAAAAAAATTACAAGTTATTAATAAGAATAAAATATCTTTTAATTTAAAATTTATTAATACAGAAATTCTTCTAGACTTCAATAAAATTTTAATATTTTAAAAGATTAGATTATTAGTCATGTAATTCAAAAAATTTTATTGTCATTTATTTATATTTTATATTAGAGGTAATTGTATTTGAAGCACAACATGATGGGGCACTAAACGTAAATAACTCTCTTGACACAAATTTAAATATTGGTTTGTTGCTGAGAAATTAGTAAATTCTACTATAATTAAGTACTTATGATGGGTGGCTTGGCAATAGGATATATCATCATCATCATCATCATTTGCCACATATGCCCGTGGCCTTATCCAATGAACAACTTTATCTTTCAAATTGGGGGAAAAATAAGAAAATTATTTCCTTTTTTCAAAATAAGAAGACTTAATTTGCTTACCCATTATATGTAGTTGGTATTTTAATTTATGTTTACGATCAATAAAATGCAGATAATTTTTTTTAAAATGAAATATTCATTTTTATTTATGGATTTTAAAAAAAGAGAATAAAAATATAACACATTTAATTATTGAGATCATAATCGAATTAAAATAAATGGATTATCTCAATAAATCACATTTAACGACAAAAAAAAATCACATTTATTTTTGAATGAGATTCCCTTCCCTGAATCTCAACCCAAGATATGGCCAACGCTATGGATCTAAACTTTTAGATTGGATTTAATTATTTAGATTAGATAGTTCAAAAAAAAAATTATATCATTAAAATTTAATTTAAACACCTTAGAGTTTTAATGGAAAGAAATAATGGTAAAGAGAAACCAAGTCATGAATCCCAATATAAGCATGAAGTATGTATATATATTTTTAATTTCATGTCCCATAATATAACTTTGAATCTGTCTTTTAGCTTAGTAGCCATCTCTTGTTGCTAGAAAGGGGTTAAAGAATTTGAAATACACAACGGCTATAACTGTTGCTTCCCGCCTTTCCTTATGTTAGGGTGTTGTCTTGTATTATGATGTCATATTTTTCATTCAAAATTAATCGTATGCACTTGATAAAAAATTTATTTATAAATAATATTTGATTTTTTTTAAAAATATAAAGTATTTTTAATTAAATCTTACATCATAATAAAATAATTATTTATTTTAAATTAACATAATTTTTTATAATTATTTTTATTTAATATAGTATTTTATTCTAAAATATTTATAAAGAGATCTTTTATCAAAGGCATTTAAAAAAATACAATAATTATATATTAAAATACTATAAAATTACGTTACATTTATAAATTTATAACTCTTAAAAAATGTTTTAAATTTTTAAATAAAGGAGATAACTTATAAAAAGTTTTATTTAAAAAAAATACATATTTTTATTTTAATATTTTTTTTATTAATCATTAGTTGTAAATAACTTTTTTATTAGGTCTTTGGAAATGATTTTCTTTATTTTACTTACATATATATATATATATATATATAATTTTTAGTGATTATTGAGAATTGAAAACTAAGTATTAAGTAGTTAAATCAATTACTCATATATAAACAAAACGTAAATGCCAAGAATGGAGATTCTAATATAGGAAAATACAGGGAGAATTACATACAAATATTATACAACATATTTTAGACATTATATAGTCTATTAACAATTTTACTTATTAATTTTTTCTCAGGTGTTAATAAATTTCATGAGATTTAATTGTGTTATTGGAGTTTCAGGATAATTCTCTCGTAGTATATCAATAAAATTTAAAATTGCACACTCCAAGAACAATAATGGCATCAAAAGAATAAACCTTTTCCTCTCCAAGTGGAACTGTTCATCATCATGAGCCCTACGCCTTTTTCATCGATTTAGCCCTAACACGGTAACACATCGTATTCACTATTCACAGGTTAAAAAAAGTTTACAACTTTTTATTCTTACGATGCATATATTTATATTTTTTTTTTCCAAAAGTTTTAATTTGAATTTAAGCGTCCCCATATTTACAGCGGTTTCCATTTATATTTAAATGTACCTTTATATATTCATGTATCTGTATTAAATAATAATAATATATTAAAAGTAAAAATTGTCTCACTTAATTTTAAATTATATTAAAAATTATTTAAGACATTATTTTATGTAAATAAATCTTAATTCGATGGACTCGTAGAAGTTCATACAATCATTTGATAATGGGAAAATTACCCATAGATTAGTTAACAAAATTTATTGATCATGCCTTATAAAAAAATAAAATTACTGACCACTTTTTTTTTAATTTCATCCCAGCCTAGTCCTTGTTTTTTTTTTTTTGTTTTTTGCTTTTTGGGATGAAATCTTTTCAAGAAAGAGAGACTCACATACTTACGGGCTCTCTTTGATTTAAAATATAAGTAATTTTTTTAAAAAAATCACATATTAATAAAATTTTTATTTTCATAAAAATATATAATTTTTTTTACCCCTAATCTCAATTACTGAAGTACTCTATACTTGCATAGCTATCTAGGTTAACAAATACAAGAGTTAAAATGCTTATATTAGATTTTCATTAAAAAAATGCTTATATTAAGTTGCTTAGATTTTGAATTAAAGTTAGTTGAAAAAAAATACTTATACTCTCTCCGTTAAAAAAATATAACTCATTTTTAACCAAATTTTATCTTTAATAAAATAATTATTTATTTTCAAACTAACTTTATCTTTTTATATTTACTCTTATTTAATAAAATGTTCCACATTAAAATTAATATAAATCGATTTATTTAAAAAGGGTATTTAAAAAAAATAATGATTACTTTTAAAAAATAAAAAAATACATTATATTTTTGAACATTTAGCTTTAAAAAATACTTTATATTTTTAAACAGAAAAAGTATTTTGGAGAGGAGAGAGTACAAATATAAACATGTCTAACATCATGTTTAAACTCGGAATCTCTTCTTCTAAGCAAAAGAGAGAGCAGTACATGCACTAGGACAACTAATCGTTAATTGAAATTTGATCATTTGAGCACTTGTTGATGGCTTGTATTGACTGATGGGCACTGGCCAATTTAATAGTTTAATATTTACAAGTTATAAACATTCATTTTTTAACTTTCTTATCTACGGGTCACGTAGTTTCATTTTCATGTCCAATTTAGTAGTTTAATATTTACAAGTTATACTTTCATATTCACAAGTGAAATTACATAATGTACTAGTCCAATTTAACATTTAATATTTACAAGTCAAAATTTCATAATTTCATGTCATTTACAACTAATAAGATACGTTTTTCCACTAGTGAACATGCCTACATGGTTTTAGCATTTGATAACGTTGGTTGAGAGAGTATTTCTCATGTAAATCACATGATCAACGTACCAAATGCTTCACAAATATTCAGTGAATTTGCACATGGCTAAATAAAAAGAAAGAAAATCTCCGTAACATTATGCCGCCTTAAGGTTTCAGAATTCTTAACCCAGTAGCTTTTCTAACTGTATTAATGTTATATCTTCACTAACTAACAAATTGAATGGGACATTCCAAGCCGGTTCATGGGATTGAGAAGAGAAAAGGAAAACATCACAAGAGCCAGGCACTTATGAAAACCACCACCATGGCTGTAATTTCCCACTGTCATGAAACAAGCCAAGTTCTAGGCAAATCCTAGTGTCAGAAAACCAGGGAAAATGGCTTCTCTCCTTCCTCTCATTCTCTTCCATGCCTGGTTCTTGAATCGTTTAGATCAAATTTCAACATTATATAATTAATATTCTAATTTTGGATGCTAAAGTTTAATCAAGCAAACAAATCTGACTGTCAAAAGTTGGCATGAGTTGCTCAATGACTAACCAAGAAAGGAAGAGTGAGAGAAAGAAGAAGAAGAGACGCCAGATAGGAAAAGTAGCATGTTAAAAGTGGGTCGCACTACGCTTCCTTTTTTATTTTTTTGACCAACGGTCACACTACATGTCTATTAATAATTGATTCTGTCAATTGTTGCGGATTGGATTTACCAAAGAAATTTATCATGAACCAAAAGTAAGATGGCAGCATGAGTGACTCACCTCCATTGCCAGATTGAGGTAAACCACTGACTTTTCTTTCTTTGTATTTGCTACAGAGGCTGTGAAGTACAGCCACAGTAGAAAGTCATGTTTCTGCACTACCAGACAGTTAATCACATAGAAAAGCACAGTTATCGTAGATCATCGAACACGTCAAATGGCGATTTCGAATCAACGTGGGGAGATAAAACATGAAAAATGCCACAAGAGGGGGGAAAAAAACAATTCAAACAAATGAAAACAGGCATGTGGGACCCACGGATTCTGTGGGAGCCATTCAGGTGAGACCCACCACTTAAGCTATAATTTGTCCATATTCCATGTTTGGTATCGTGAGAGTCATTTATCTCGCATGAGGGGATCCAAATCCATAAATGAATGACAGGGCAATAAGCATTGGCATTGCAGAGTCGAGGCGAGTACATGCCTTCTATGGCCGAAACGGACTAGTGAGAATTTAACAAAGCCTAGGGACCCAATTATATTCAAAATTTAAGGTTTGAATTTGAACTTTCAAGATGTCATCTGTATTGAATGTATCTTTCTTCCTTGCGCATGATTCGTTTTAATAATTTTACAGAATCAACCAGTCTAATTAACAAACCAGCAATTAGACCATTGAACAGAAGTACTAAGACCTGCTATGAGTGGCCTGGCTGCTGCTGATAAACATGCTTGACAGTCAATTTTTACTTTTTATTTTTTAAATACAAGGCCACGGGAACCGGGCAAAAAGAAGAAACTAAAGACCAGGGAACCGAGCAAAAATTAGAAACTAAGGGTCATATCAAAGTGCATAATATTTCTAGACCCAGTGAGAGCAAATCATCAAAGATGATTAGGTCGGTTTTATCCCAAGATGTGCTTGACAGTCAATTAAAATGCAAAGAATCGTTCAATTTTGAAAAGAGAAATACTAGCAAGAATTTTTTTTTTATTGTACTATAATCTCTTTTTCTCTGCGTTGATCTGCAGAGAACATCATCTTACACAATGTGTGCTTGCAAGTCAATACTGAAATGTTTTTCGCCCTCCCGTGCTTTTCCCTCTCTATTCATTCTAGCTTGAAAACATTGACAGCTTCTATGGCAATAACTAAAGTTCCTTTAAAGGATAACTAAGAAGATCTAAATCCAAATTGAATGATGGGATAGTCCTAACATGTATCTATAAAGATACTGCACAAGCACAGTGTAACCTCTAATTTCCTTCCCACCAACAGTGCAGACCATTGAACATCTGAACGCAAGATAGAACTACACATTTCTTTACCGCATACTGAATTATGTGTTTGAAGGCAGGATACTAGTAGTTGTTCTGATCGTAAGTTTATTCCGAAGCCAAATTCCAAACGCGAATACAGCCATCTCTCCAGAACTGACCACACTATCATTATCAATAAAAGCTAACCCGTAGACTCCACCTAAATGAGCTCCTTTTATGGTTCTTCGGCTTGATGCTGGCTTTCCAATTTCATATAGGATGATGCATGTATCAAGGGACCCTGTAGCTATGAGGGTGTTATCAGGTGACCAACCTAGGCAGTTAATTCGTGCGGTGTGAAATAACATGTTATTAAGCTTCACCTGCAAGAGATAACTTTCAAAGTCAGATGGCAGCTTAAGAAAAGGACTGATCTCTTTGACAAATTATCTCACCATTTCAAAATATGTTATTGAGAACCTGGAATATGAGAATTTAATTATAACCTCCTCTTCACAAGGATATGTGTTTATACTCAAACCTACCGTTTTCATTTTCAAACAACTTATCATAACTGAACTCTAAATCTGCAAATATAACTGTATCATATTTCTTATCAAAATGTAACTAATGTTTGGGGCTCAAATTACCTCTTTGGAGTCAAGGTCCCAAACAACAGCTTCACGATTCAAGTCAGCTGAAGCAAACATGGTAACATCTGGAGAATATCTTATCACGCTGATAGCACCGGTGCTTTTCAAGGACCTTCTCTTCTGTAAGTGTGTCTTCTGAGATAGAATATATGTGCAGTTTACCATCTTGCCCACCTACAATTGCTTCACTCCCATCAGGAGAAATTGCAGATGCGGTCACAGTGAAGTCTAGGTTATGAGTTGCGACAATTTTTGAATCGTTAAGCAAAACAATCCCAGATTCAATTGCTACCAAGCGAGTTTGGGAATTAAGGGAAAGGCTCAAGTCCTTTGGCTGACTGCCAACATCTATTTGCTCTGGAGCTCCAAAATCACCCCCTTGCAAAGGAACCCTCCATACCTTCATTCCAAAAATTGCACATGAAAAAATACTTTAAAATTTGAGGCAATAACTATCTTAACTTAAAAGAGAAACTAAGCTCCTTCTTTCTCCAATGCTTACAGAAGAAGCAAGAGGCAAAGCTATATTGGGCCTTGATATGTTACAGGTTTTGACAGCCCAAATCATGAATGATTAATTTTTCAGTTACCTACTTACCTTGTTGTCAAATCCAGCTGTCATGACTTCTTCTTCATCAGCTGCTAACAATTTAATTAATCCGAATTGTTTACTCTCTAATTTACCACAGCAACCAACGCCTATAATCCATTTTAAGATCACCCCATCATAGCTACAGGACAAAAGCATCTTTTCACTTCTGTGATTATAGTTAAAACAGCAACATTTTTCATGTGGCCAGATAATGATATTGGGCTTTTATCTAAATCGGTTGCTGAATATAAATTAATCATGCCACCGAGGGAGACGGTAAGAAGATGATTGTTCTGCCAAAGGCAACCAACAAGCATATCCTCCACCCCACCAGATTCAGAACTCGATAAAGTCTTATTTAAACTTCCACTTCCGTCCTCAAGAATATTCCAGATCTTTGCAGATTTATCAGCAGACACAGTAAGCACCTGGAATTGATGCATGGGATAGAAGTTTAGACATCAATAAATGATAGAAAAAGAAAGGATCATAACATATTCTTCCTCATAGGAAAAACGAAGTAATTGCAATTCAAATGGATATATTCTTTTTATGATGGTTTTAATGGATTCAGTATAGTAAATATGATGAAGCTCTTAAAAATGCTCAAAAAGCCCTGATTAGGTTTGATCACCATACTGGTTATTTTAATGAACTCGTTTGTGAATCATATACAAACTCTTGAAACATCTATATTCTTGTTACCTGTTTACTGTCAGGACTCCAACTTACAGCATATATGCTGCCCTTATGGCTGCCCTCTGCAGACAACTCGCAAGTGTTCCCCAGTCTTCCCATCATATAAGATACCCTTCTGTCTGAGCTTACTGTTATGAATTTGGTCCCATCAGGGGGGGAAAATCTAACACAATTCACAAAATTTGAATGCTCCCTGCAGATCAAAATATCTTCCATTGTCATTCCTAAATTGTAACACAAACGCAGTACATTTCTGTCAACATGTGTACAAAGTTTTTAGGGAAATCGAACTGCAGGTTCGAATGATAGGGCCAGGAAAAAGACACATATAGTCATATATGAGTTTTTTTTAAAAAGAAAACTTAGATCAATTATCAATCAGTGACAGTCCGACTACTCAACGTTGAACCATTGCTTTACAGTTCAATGTCAATTTAATTTTTAGAACATTGAGTTTGACCGTTGCATTTATATCCACATAAAACTTCTGATACATGATCGAAATATAGCATTCTCAGTCCGACAATGTATTGTGTGCACAAGAGGATAGAGACAGTTAGATGAGCTACAAGACATGATCATTTGTTCAACATTGTCAAAACAAAACTCCTCTTGAATCATCCCAAGATGAAGGTTAAAACTGTCTCTGTTCCATTTGAAATGCAGTTGCAAGAATAAACAAGGAGAAAGACAACTATTTATCCAAACCGAAATTAGGGTTTTATGAACCCACTCCACTTACTTCAAGTGAAAATTCCACTTAAAAGATTAAACTGTTATATGAAGGGCATTACTTTTATTATATATCTGACACACCCGTTCCCTGTTGGATTTGGGCGTGTGTTTCAAAAAGAAAATTTTAGTTGATTTTTATCTGTATTTTAAATGAATGAAATCTA
>NW_026556618.1:0-33661 GCF_029017545.1 Prosopis cineraria
TCCACATCAATGAGGTTTTACTTTAATGTTCCATCTTCTAATTAATCCATCAAGGTGAGTTTTCTTAATGATTACTTAGATTATGTTGTTCTATGAGTCACAGGAAGTGAAATATAAGAGGTTTAGATCATCTAGATGTTGTAAGTAATTCCTTAATAGGTATTTAATTAATTGTAATGTGCTCTTTTGCCATTTGCCACTAGCTGGGTTGGTGGTAGATTAATGGTTTATTAACGTATGTTTAGTTTCGGCATCAGTGCCTCAAAAAAGAAGTAGCTAGTTTAAACCTACCGAGTGGTTCACATAATGGTGGTGATTTTTTTTTGTTTGGTCGACAAAGAAAATCAAAGTCCCTTAATCTTCTTGTAAGCCACATCAATGAGGTTTTACTTTAGTTTTCCATCTTCTAATTAAATCCATCAAGGTGACTTATTCTTAATGATTACTTAGATTATACTATTTTGTGAGTCCCAGGAGAGAAACATAAGAGGTTGGATCATCTAGATGTTGCAAGTAATTCCTTAATAGGTATTCAATTAATTGTAATGTGCTTCTTTTGCCATTTGCCACTAGCTGGGTGATGGTAGATTAATGGTTTATTAAACGTATGTTTAGTTTCGGCATCAGTGCCTCAAAAAAAAGTAGGCTAGGTTTAACCTACCAATTGGTTCACATAATGGTGGTAATTTTTTTGTTCAGTTGACAAAGAAAATCAAAGTCCCTTAATCTTCTTGCAGGCCCATCAATGAGGTTTACTTTAGTTTTCCATCTTCTAATTAATCCATCAAGGTGACTTATTCTTAATGATTACTTAGATTATACTATTTGTGAGTCCCAGAAGAGAAACATAAGAGGTTTAGATCATCTAGATTTTGCAAGTAATTCCTTAATAGTATTCATTAATTGTAATATGCTCTTTTGCCACTTTGCCACTATGGGTTGATGGTAGATTAATGGTTTATTAAACGCATATTTAGTTTCAGCATCAATGCCTCAAAAAGAAGTAGGCTAGGTTCAAACCTACCGAGTGGTTCATATAATAGTGGTGATTTTTTTTGTTCAGTCGACAAAGAAAATCAAAATCCCTAAGCTTCTTGCAGGCCACATCAATTAAGGGTGTTTAAAACCGATTCAAACCAAATGGACCAAACCAAACCGATCTGAACTAAAATGACCGATCAAAACCAACTATTGATCAAGTCTGCTTTGTTTTTATGACACACAAATCGAATGGTTCGATTTGGTTTCGATTTAGGATATGAAAACTAAACCAAACTTGAACCAAGCTTGATTAAAAGTAATATTTATTTATATAATATGTATCGAATTAAATCATAAGTTCTTTTTTTGGTAATAGGTAGCTGATATAATTTAAGCAGATATTATGACATTAAGAGATGGATATTAGATATTGTGTTTTGAATATATATATTATGGAACATAGGTGTAAGTATTAATTTAAATAGTGTGATATGTGAAATTTCAATTTAGTCTTTAGATATTTGTATGTTTGCTACTTGCTATTAGGTGATGAATTTTCTCTACGAAGATTCAAATAATGTATCTAATATAATTATGAAGTTGATTAGTTGATCATCATTATTTGATTTTTGCTACTTGCAATCATAAATTAATTTGCATTATATATATATATATTGGACGACAGAAGAAGATTGATGAGATCATGAGATATAGTACATTCAAGGTCAATAAAATGATAGATGAATAAGATTAATATGATATGAATATATTTTTTTTTATCTTTGATACATTTGACACCAAGCAATAAAAAAAAGAAAAAGATGAACATTTATGTATATGATATGTAATTAATCAAAGTTCAAAAACCTTTCTAAGTTCCATAAATATATTATGATTGTGATTGAAATAAAGCACAAGATAAGTAAGAACCTTTCATACAATAAAGAGATAAATAATGCATAGATCAATTCAAAATAAAAAAGTTCAACTATTACAAAGATAGGAAAAAAAAAAATAAATTCAGTAGAACTTGATCCAAACCTTAACCAAACCAAACAGAAACAAAAAAAACCAAACCAAACTGATTTCAGTTGAACCGATCAAGTTCCATTAATGCTTAATCGATTGTTCATTGCCTAAAACCAAACCAAACTGAACCTATGAACACCCCTAATATCAATGAGGTGTTATTTTAGGTTTCCATCTTCTAATTAATCCATCAAGGTGACCTATTCTTAATGATTACTTAGATATACTATTCAGTGAATCCCAAGAAGAGAAACATAAGAGGTTTGGATCATCTAGATGTTGCAAGTAATTCCTTAATAAGTACTAAATTAATTGTAATGTGCTCTTTTGCTATTTTGCTACTAGCTGGGTTGATGGTAGATTAATGTTTTATTAAACGTATGTTTAGTTTTAGCATCAGTGCCTCAAAAAAGAAGTAGGCTAGGTTTAAACCTACCGAGTGGTTCACATAATACACATCCATCAACATCAATGAATTGGGATGAAGGTTCCATATTAAGTGACATCACTAATTCAAGATAATGATAGATTTCTTTCACTTAAAGAAGTCTTTCTACAGTCACTAAAAATGTTAGTTCCTTTTTATAACATCTAAAATTGTTATTGTCATGCTAACACAAAAATATCTACAACTTATAAGTTATGGGCGCGACAACAATTTGGTTTATCTCTACTCTACCTCTCTATGTGTCTAACCATCATCGCATATTTGTTTCATTCTCATTAGTAATGGCTATTTAATTGATTTATGATTGTTATGCCAGTTATTCCAATGATTCTATTATTACATTTGATCAACTTAATCCAATTGTCATTACCCATGATGATAATCTAAATAGCATAATTACGCATTCCTAAAGGGACCCAAATGGTAAGCATCTTTGCATTTGGAGTTTGATAGTCAGCTTTTACTATTAATCAAATTTCTACTTCTTTAATTTCTCTCTTTAAGTTGTGATTATTAGGCATTAATGGTTGGTATGCAATCACATCTCATGATATTAGTTTTGCACATAATTCGCTACCTATTAGTGATGAGAGTAAGTTTCCTTCAATTATGAGTGATATTAGTTTTGCTCATAATTCCCTACCTATTGGTATCATGCTTTTAAGCCGACTCATTTTCAACTTGATATTGAATTTATGCAGATTACATAGATGAAGGGGATCCTACATTTATTTGTGAGCATTGTAATGCTTTAATGTGGTTTAATGAATAAATCAAACATGGATCAAGATCTAGATCCATGCATTTTTCTCTTTGTTTTGTTGCTCGCAATGGAAAATCAAATTGCCTTTTATGAAGCCAACACCTTCATACCTCCAAGAATTGTACTTTAATTCCTCCAATAGTGATTTAAAGAACTTTCTGACTCATATACGAGCTTATAATAATATCTTTTCTTTCACATCTATGAGTGGAAAAATCAAAACATTTGTTGGTCGTGGACCTTATTCTTTTACCTTATCAGGACCAAATTATTATCGGATTGGAAGTCTCCTTCCACCTAAAGGTTTATGACCAGTATACTCACAACTTTATGTCTATGACACTAAACATGAGGTCTCTAATAGAATGTCCCCACTCAAGTATGTGCTATTTAAGAGTTGTGCTCATTTCCACAAACAACATTATTGCTAATATTTATATTGAGAGGGACTTTATCTTTTAGGCAGCAAAATCAAGATACTGAACTTAGTCCAAGAATTGTGGAGAATCTTGTGGCACTATTTAATGAAGTAAATTGTCTTGTGAAAAGTTATCGAATGGCCTCATCATAATGAAAAACAATTATATGGAAGGCATAAAATACAGTTAGTGAGTTGAAGGGACAATGGAAGTCGTAATTACATTTCACCAGCTTCTTCTGAGATAGCTGTTCTCATTGTCGGTGATTGAAACCAATCCTACCATCCTAGAGATATTATTTTTGAAACAAAATCAAGTGAACTTCAACGTATCCATGAACTACACATGTCATATTTGCCATTACAGTATCCCATTTTATTCCTTTATGGTTTTAGAGGATATAAGGATAACATTCCCCACAATTTTGAAATGTTCCAAGAAAATAAAAAAAAATAAAATATGTTACTGTACGTGAGTTCTTGGCATTTTGACTAATGACTCGTGAAGGTGAGGAATCAACATTGCTTCATTCTAGAAAATTATTCTAACAATTTGTAGTTGATAGGTACATGATGATGGAAGCTGATCGATTATGATTCATTAGATCAAACTAGCCAAAATTAAGAGTTGAGAAGTATAGGCGTTTGTCTGATGCTATTCTTAATGGAGAGGTTAGTGCTGTGTCTACAGGAAAAAGAATTATATTTCCATCCTCATTTGTTGGAGGAGCTAGGTACTTAATTGAAAATTATCAAGATGCTATAGCCATTTGTCAATGGAAGGGTTTTTCAGATCTTTTTATAACATTCACCTGTAACCCAGCATGGCCAAAAATTCATAGATTTTGTCAAGAGAGATCATTGTCAGTCTTTGATTGTCCAGATATTATTGTAAGGATCATCCAGTTAAAGTTGCAAAAACTTTTAAAAGTAATCAAAGCACAAAGAGTATTTGGCAATGTAGCTGTAGGTAGATTCATCAACTCCTATGTTAGTTGTTTTTTCTAGAATTAAATTATAATAACTTGCCTTTGATCACTTGACGATAAAACTTTCATGATCATCTTATTGATTTATCTTTTGTTTTGTTCATTCAATTGTTTACACTATTGAATTTCAAAAAAGAGGCCTCCTGCATGCACACATTCTGCTTTTCCTAGATTAGGATAGCAAAATCAATACTTCAACATTGGTTGATAAGTATATTTCTACAAAGATTCCTGACAAAGAAAAAGATTCATAGCTATATGAATTAGTTAAATCACACATGATACATGGGCTTTGAGGGATTAATCATCCAAATTCTTCGTGTATGAAGGGTAATAAATGTAGCAAAGACTTTCTAAAAAGATTTCATCTTGAAACTATTGTTGATGAAGATGGTTATCTTACTTGTAGAAGAAGAGACAATGGTAGGGTTGTTGAAGAAAATGGGATCCGTTTGGATAATAGATTTATTGTTCCATATAATCCATATTTATTGAGAAGGTTCTAGTGTCATAACAATGTCCAGAAAACAAATCATTCTCAATCCATTAAATACTTATTCAAGTATGTTAGTAAAGGAAATGATAGGGTTATAGCAACATTTTACAATCGTGAAGGGTCTTCCACAGGAACTGTTGATGATGAAATCAAGTAATCTTATGATTGTCATTATGTCTCTTCTTGTAAAGGTGTTTGGAGGATTTTTGCATTTGAAATTCAATATAAATACCCTTCAATTGAGAGTGCCTATGCTTTCATTTACCTAATGAACAATCAATTTTTTACTCAGACTTTGATCAGCTTGATGATGTAATTCAAAAAATCAAGTGTGAATAATAGTATTCAGTTTCTTTTATCTATATATATTAGTTTTGGTCTTGTATATTGTAACTTTCTTTTATCTATGTGAATGATAGTGTTCAGTTTTTATTTATTTATTTCTTTCTTTCTTTTTCTGCCAACATTCAATTTTCATGACTAAATAGGTAACAGTAAATCTTCCATTTCCAAAACAATGATGTAAAATTAATTTATAGGTCCTTATAATTACTTCAATCTTAAATTAAGTATTTATAATTTATTTTGTTTTAATCAATTATTTATAGTTTAATTGATTAAATAGGTTAATCAGTCAAGGTTAAATCCTTCAACTTTTTCTTCTAAGAAATTAAAATAAGGACTTTTATTGTTTCATTAAAATATTACGTAACGTTAAAATTAACTAAATAATTTTTATAATTCAATATTTATATAATTAAGTTATTTCTTTTAAATAATTTTTATAAATACCACATTTTTCGTCAACATATTGATAAAAATGTAAAAAATATATCAAATTAGTCGTTCTTTTTCTGGCCAAATCTAATAAATCAACTTTTCAATAAATTTTAAAAATGGTTTTATTTTGAAATAGTTGATCATTCATTAATAATTTTAATATTTAGCAATTAAAATATTTAATCAATCAAATTATGACGCACTTGATTCAAGATTAAGAAAAATTATCAAGACATGTAAATTAATTTTTCCAAAAACTCATCATATGAGAAAATCAGCAAATTGGACCTACCTAGATAATACCATTAGAAATGCCTCAATTTATGATTTATCAATTCTGACATGAAGGAGATAAAACATGATATTTACTAATTTTTTTCCGTCTCTGAATTTTAAATGAACACTAAATTAATTTTTTTATTACTGTATGTTTTAAGTTATCATCAATATATGCATTTCCCAATATATCTTTTACCCGCACATAGCCCAAGAGTCCATAGATTCCTTCTCCTGAGCCTCTGACTCATTCTACAACCCATTTCTGCATGATAGAATAATAAAATAAATTCTGCCAATCTTCTTAATCTTGAAGCCTCTAGATAATATACTTCATCATCAGGGACGATATACAGCTGTCACGATTTGTTGCTCTGAATTATCTAGAAGACTCAAAGATATCATTTTGCCTGCTCACCCATGTATTCAAATAGAATGACATAATTCTATTAACAGAGCAAGTCAAATATAAATACCCCATTCTATGCAATTTTTTGTTGTATTGCGGACATCCCTAGTATGATCAACAGAACACTTCAGCTATCTTCACTCACCTAAGACAAATAACCTCCTTTAGGTAATCATAGTTTCTTCTTACCTTTTACATCTAATGAAGTATTTCTAGCAAGAATCTATATATTATCTTATACAGATCGTTGCCCTTTGCTTTTATTTATCAAGTTATCCTCTAATCATTGCACAGAAAAATCATATCTAAGATGAGACCACTGAAAGTGGACCTGATAAAGGACATTAACCCAAAAAAAGATACTTGGAGAGTACAGGTGAGAGTGCTATACAAATGGAACATAACAAAAATAGATTACCCGCAACAGCAAAGTGGTGTTAGCATGGTCTTATTGGATGAAAAGGTATGTTATTTTTTTTTCATTGAAACACCATTCTGTTGATAATTATATCAGTACATCGCTGGTTTCTTTTCTTTGTTGACAGGAAGACAAAATCCAAGCATCCATCATGTCCATGGAGCTAGCTGGTAAACTCAACGATACCTTGAAAGAAGGATGCTGCTATGAAATTGCATATTTCACAGTTCAACAAAATGACCTGCCATATCGTGCTACTGATCATCCTTATATGATCAGGTTTCATGCAAGAACCTATACAAGGCCCTGCTCCCTTACTATTCCATCAACTTTGTTCAACCCTCTGCCCATCAAAGAAATTTGTGCAAACGTAAACCCATCCAACCTATTGATAGGTCATAAATTCTGACACTCACATATTTATCAAAGTATTATATGTCCCCACTAATATAATTTCTCTTAACATCTATTTGTGGCCTCTCATGCAGACGTTGTTGGTTTACTCAAATCATTTGGGACTCTCAACAAATACAAAGTGAAGGACCAATACTGTGACATATTGCCATTTACTTTGACTGCTCATGAGTAAGCCACATACTTCCTTTCTTTCGCTCTATTTATGAAATTCTCAATAGCTAGTCATTTACCACTTACTAAAACTGATGTATTTTTCATAGAGATAATATTGTCAACTGTGTGTTGTGGGGACAAACAGCCGCTCATGTTTATCATCAACAACCCCATCTACTTCAACCCCCTGTCATTGTCATTATGAGCTTAGCATGATTGAAAAGAAATAATGGTAAAATAAATTCATAATTTAAATTATCATGTCTATTTACTTACTTTGACTGTTTTGTGTGCTTCTTCCTGCCTCTATATTTAGGAGTCATTGAGATCTGCAATTCTCTCCTTGCAACACAAATTTCATTCAACCCTGACAACTCTCATGCAAAAGACTTCATCAACAGGTAACTTTTACATGGATTTACTTATCATCAAATCATCTTCATTGCTTTATTTGCATCTTAGTCTAAATAAGACTAAAACCTCCTCTCAACTCTCAACATTCCAGGTTCACCATCCTCATATTCTCCACCGATTAGCCGTGTCGTCTCAATACATTCATTTGGTTACTCTTCCTATGAACTAACACAAAATACAAAAATAATTCCAATCTCTCAAATACAACAACTCTCACAGGTTTTCAACTTCCAACCATCCCACAAATCTCTTAGAACTTTTTCAGTCATGTCTACAATTAATGACTTACATCAAAATTGCAACAAATTATATTTATTTTTCCTATTGTGCCCACAAACTATTTTATGCAGAAGTGTTCATTGACAATTATTGGCACTATTGAAAAGCTTGAGACATCCTATGGATGGATGTATCAAGGATGCCCATCTTGCATGACCAAGCCAACTGAACACAATGGCAAGCTTTACTGTAACAAATGCCATCATGATGTCCATTCCACTGCTGACATGTAACATCGCTTCCACTTTCCTTATGACAAATTACTGTTATTTGTTTGCCTTCCAAAATTACTTTTATTTACTCAACAGCCTTAAAATTCACTATGAGGTAAAAGATGACACTAGAACCACATCAGTTGTATTCTTCGATCAAGTTGCTACACAGCTGCTCAAGCACACAATTGCTGAACTAAAGAACCAACAACATGAAGTATTTATGATCATTCTGAGTAAATAAGTTGAAAAGATATCCACAAAGAGGAAATAAATTTTTTCTTGCTTCCAAAACTTCTCTTAGCAAACATACACCAATTCTTTTTAAACATGTAAATACTCTTTCACAGGAAGATGACTTCAGCTGGTTCCCGCCACAGCTTGAAGATGTACTTGGAAAATGTTTAACAATGAGATTGAGTTTCAAAGACATCAACCTCACAAGGAAGTCATCAAGTCTTTCAGTAATTCAATTTTCTCAGTACACTGACAATCCAAGCCCATCTGAATTCTCAAGTCCAGAGGTACTCACGGTGTCAATCATCTTTGACTTCATGCTTCAAATTGATCGTATGGTTAAACATTGAAATCTCTCTTTATGCAGAGTGCTAAATTTGTTCCTGCACATATCAATTTTGGTTTAGAAACACAGTTAATTTCCATCCTCTCAAGTAAATATGAAGACAAGCACCCATCACCTCATGATAAGAACATTTATCTGTCTCAGCTCTCTAATACTGCCAAATCTGTAAATACTCTTTCACAGGAAGATGACTTCAGCTGGTTCCCGCCACAGCTTGAAGATGTACTTGGAAAATGTTTAACAATGAGATTGAGTTTCAAAGACATCAACCTCACAAGGAAGTCATCAAGTCTTTCAGTAATTCAATTTTCTCAGTACACTGACAATCCAAGCCCATCTGAATTCTCAAGTCCAGAGGTACTCACGGTGTCAATCATCTTTGACTTCATGCTTCAAATTGATCGTATGGTTAAACATTGAAATCTCTCTTTATGCAGAGTGCTAAATTTGTTCCTGCACATATCAATTTTGGTTTAGAAACACAGTTAATTTCCATCCTCTCAAGTAAATATGAAGACAAGCACCCATCACCTCATGATAAGAACATTTATCTGTCTCAGCTCTCTAATACTGCCAAATCTATAAGGTAAACCAAGCAAATTGGCAAGAAAAGCACAAACGAAGATAACAGCACAGGAATCTTAGATATGCCAACTACTGAGTTTTCCAACAAGCCTAGTAAGAAGCTGAAAAAAGAAAAGCTTGCATGACCTAATACAGTCGTTGGTTTTGATGTATGGAATCTTGTAGTATAGTTATGATGAAATTTTTTGTGGCCAACCAAAAAATTTTTTCGTTATGTCCTATGAACTCCATGGCTACTTTGCTTAGTCATCATACCACCTTGTAATATATCAAAGGAATGAAGGTATCTACACTCATAAGTACTTTATTATATCTCATTTTCACGCATGCCTTCATATCAACTCTCTCGTAAGTATTTTTCTTTTTGTGTAGAACACAAATAAAAAAGATAAACATATCTCCAACATATTATTATTTCTACTATTACATGTTAAAGCTAATTTTCATCAAATCATAATCTTTTCTCCACTTAAGCTTACCTACATTCATAAAAGATTGACAATATTAAAACCCAACTACTAAATAAAAAATTGATTTAATAAAATTGTGATCTCAAGTAATAATTAATAAGAGAAAAGTACTATTACATTTAATAAGATAAAGCATGACTTAATATTCAAATCAGAACAAGTTGATATCCATTATAAAATTCACAATCACCAATTGAACTTATAGGAATCACCGATCTATGTTGTTTCATGACAGATCATTTTCTTTCTATCAAATACCTTGAAGATATAGGTGGGAGTGGATAAGCCAAGCGTGCCATTAATCCATCCATCTTCATTGGTTGCTTGATTGCAGCAAGAGAGTACCCCAATTCCAAATTCCAAAAGCACACTATCTTATTCTTATCCTGTCATCTATTTTTCTAGATTGCCACGAGCTGACTGTCATGGTCTAATGGATCTCCAAGACCCAGTCCTAGTCACTCCCGCGGGTGCCAAAAAGCAACACTCAACTTAATAGATAAAAGTTGAGGTGGGACGCATGTAGCTATCCATGTCATGCGACAACCCACCCTTTTAACAGCAAGTAAAGCATCCTCCGAACTCACTAGCCAATGCAAAGCATAAATAGATCAACACTCACCTCAGAACAGAATCATCTACTCAGATATTGGGGTCTCGATTTTTAAAAGTTGGACCATGTGTCCCTATCAGACTCATGCGACCAACCCGCAGGCTGACTCAAACACCAATTAACAATCATTCAGAGAACAAAAAGAATTATAAATACAAGAAAAGAATCAATATGCTTTCATTACACTGGTATCTATCCCAATACAGCACTAACAATAACAGGACCGAAAAAAATCGAGCAAACAAAATAGAGAGCATACGAACCAAAACATGATATGATTTCATTACTATACAATTTATGCCAAGCTACATACGCATACTTGCTTCTCCTACACCTCAAAAGGAAACAGCCAGTGATTATATCATCTATACAATCAAAATAACATTTCCTATCGTTATAGGGTACCATCATCTTTATACATCCTGCCAATACATGCAATATATACTCTTACATTCATAACCTTTCTATTTATGATCACTGGCACCCAAAAAGCTTCTACAATTAACATTTTACCACCACCAAGGATACAACCTCAACTTCCGATGCATCCATGATAGTTCGTCATCCCATCTGCAATCTTTACACATACGCGGATCCTGTTCGGCATCATCATCCTCCAATAAAATCCCAGCATTAGCTCTTAGCCTCCATGGATTTAGACATAGGTTTTTCCTGCAAGAATATGACGCTCAAACCCTACAAATCTTCTGCCTCTATACCATGCAATCTGGAATAGGAAGAAGCTAAGATCCTTCCTACAATCAACAATGCGTCCCTCACGACGAAAAGTTCTGAGCCACTCTAAAGCCACAAAATACTTTTGACCATCCTTGTAACTATCACCGCTATCTAGCACCATCAAACCAAAAATATACCTTGCCTTTTGATGACCACCATTGGCAGAGCGAAACAACATCTCAACTGCTCCATCATGGCCCACCTGGTTCAAGAAGAACTGTTTAACACCCATTCTGTACAAGGCTTCTAAGTTGCCAGCTTGCATGCATCTACCTTCTAGCTCATCAATGAAACGGCACCGAAAGATATTGAACCTTGAAACTGGCTCAATATTCAAGTCGCGATAAACCTCCTCCTCTTCTGAGATCCTCCAAAAAATTTTACACGTGTGCCTAAAGGCTTGAACGTAGCGAAAAGAACATGATGAAAACCGACAAGCAATTTTTATGAGGATATCATCCAGTAAGTCATTCATGATGAACATACTGACCCTAACCCACAAGATATTGTTGGCTGTGCGGTCTGCATTCCATATCATTCTAGGTGGCACAACTCTCCGCAAGCTACTTTGGAAAGAGTAGATAGACCAAAGCTGAGGTACAAGGGGCTATGATTTTAAACTTGGCTGTTTCCCACGTCGTCTAACACTTGATAGCAAACTAAGCCATTTAAATTAATTGCTCACTGTCTCATTGAAGCTTCTCGAAATACTGGCAAACCGCTCTAAATTATCTGATATATAATGATTATACCAATTCCCTCTCAAATATGTTCTCAACATCGTTACTCTGCACTTCTTGCTTCTTCTGTATCCTCCCAGAACCTTCTGGGATTCCCTCCACACAGCAATTAAATTCAAAAAGGATTGTAAACCCGCGTTTATCCCATTTCCACAACTCTTTATAAATAGACCACAGCCACATGCCTCTTAATTCACACCCATTAACTTCCTCAATTGTCATCACTGCTCTTTTCAATCTCCCCAAAGTGTTGAAGATTCCATATAGATAGGTAAAAAAAAAAATTCTCATTGCTTCAATGCTTTCAGTTGTTATTTTGTTTAAGTATCTTGCATCTTCATGCCTTTTGTAGCAACTGCCGCTGTGATCAGGACCACCATCACGCAAAATCCCATCGTGTATCCGAGATGAGATTGTATGAGCTAAGCTTGAAGATCTCCCTCAAGAAAATAAAGAAGACTGCCAAAGTAAGCCATCGCTTCTCTTAATCAGCTACAACACCCACTCATGCTAAACAGAAAGGATGCTTCACTCAACTAATATCTACTAATGATTGCAACAAGCTCATCCTTCCTTCAGTCAACCTTACTAACAATCAACTCCAACTCTCACTTTCGCCATTGGTTCCGATGGAGGAGAAATTCCTGCTCCCACCACTTGATAAAGCTGCCACGTCTGAGCTCGATCTTAACAAACCACCAGATCAGTGAAGCAACGTGCATGAAGTGATTTTTTGAAACACATTGTGTCATACTTTTGCTTCTGTCTTTTGACCTCTTTTGTTTACCTTTTGATGTATATAGCTATATGGCAGGTTCAAAGTAGTCCAGAAGTTTGTATGACACAACCTATGCATTTGTTCAATATCACCAAAAACGTATAAACTATGTTCATCTTTAGTGTTTGCCTTTCCTATACATTTCTTTCACATTTGCTTTTCAGATAAAGCTTTAAGAGATGGTGAAGCGGACAACAAGGAAGGAAAAGTTTAAGACATTAGAAACTCGCAAGGCAGTAAAACGTTTCTTGGCTCCTTATGGTGAGATAAAGACAAAATGGAAGCTGACAGTGATAGCTATTATTATCAGAGGTGAGCTGAGGGATAGAAGAGAGAGTGTGGGAGAGGGACAAGCAGTCCAGAACAATGAGAGGATGCAAGACGCGTCAGACGAGTGTCATAGAGCAACTGATCAGAAGATAGAAATTTGGGAAAAATATTTACCGTTTGATTCAACTAATCACTTGCTAAGATTATGATCCCTATGCTGTGTTCATTTGATATCATCCTCCACTCAGAGAAAATATTGGATAAGTCAATTTACATAAAAATAGTAAATTAAATGATCATAATTATGAAATTCATAGTAACAAAAACTAAAAATCATCCGTGTTACCTATTTTTCAAAACAAAGATAAATATGAAACCTATAATAAAAATAGAAAAATATAAAAAAAATTTCTGGGAATTTCATAAATCTAAATTTTAAAAGATTTGTTACCTATATTTTATAACGTAATACATTATAGGATCAAATTCTAATCTACATAACAATTTATTAAATAATAAATTTGTTACCAATTCTTTATTGCTTAAATTTTATTCTATTAAGGGATAACAAATCTTGAAATATTAAATTATTTCTTATTTTGTTAATATATACGGGATCTGTTATTTATGTTTACCATGTATAAGGGTGAAAATTTTCAAAATGAAACAAATTATTATATAAATTTTAATTTACGTATATAAAACAAATAATTACTGTTTTGATTATTATGTCCAATTATGTAATTTGCTCGAAGTCACTTTCTTCCTTAATGTTTGTTAATTGATTCACCTCCAGTGTTCAATTAATAATTTTCATGTATGATTTTTGACTTTCCTTTGCTTGATAATTAAATTTAATTATTTCACCTATCAATTTCTATAATAATAATTTTACTATTATAGATCATGAAATATATTACTTGTGGATAATGAAATAATAATTATCTTTCATATATCTTTAGTCGTTATCAAATAATAGCCGTTTTTGTCAAAGAAGACAAGCCAGTTGATCGTCGTTATTGTCAAGTCACTTTGTTTTTTTCCCCTATGTTTTTACAATTTATAAAATTTTATATAATTATGTTTGCAGTATAGGAAATTAGAGGCAATCTACCGTACCACAACATGGCACACAAAAAAATGACATGAACAATATATAAATTGTATTTTCTTAAAATAATATAATAATATATAATAAGTAATTCATACTAAATATATTTTTTAACATTTCACATCATGAATATGCACGGGAAAAAATTCTAGTTAATAATTAATTTAGGATTGGGTTAATTATTTATTTTGTTAAATAATTATGAATGGGTGATTACATGGTTTTTGAAAGAATCAGTTATTTGTTTTTAAATAAACAGTAACCATCCATTATCAAGTATTGAAATAATGGGTAATCTAGTAAGCAAACGCAGCGTAAGTTCAGATAATTCCCTCTCCAAAATTAGTCAAAATTCCCTCTCCATTATCATCTCTTTCTCTTTGCTTTGCTCATCTCTCTTGGTGTATCCACTATAAAAATTCATCCAAGGTTTGTAACCAAAACCCGGTCCCTGTGAGTGGTTTAAGAGAAGTCTGTCATCACTAGAGGCTGAAAGTATGCTTTTTACACACTATATTCTTGTAAATTCGAATAGTTACAAACATAAATCCCAACTATAAGTTGAGAATTATATTTACAATTTAAATGTTTTATATCCAATTAGAATTCTTGAAAACAACTATCTGAATTAATATTTATGACTGATTTTTTTTTTTTTGAGTTAACTGTCATAAATTCCAAGTTTTGGGCCTTTAATGTCATTCTCTTTTTTTAAAAAAATATTTCATATTGTTGAAGTCAGAGTTAAAAATTTTGGAGATGGCAAGTGGTATAGCAGAACCATTGGGAGCAAGGGTTCTCTCCTTGTCCTTTCCCGCCCTCTTTCCTTCTTTTCCTTTTAATCATTGGATCAAAATTTAGACAGTTCATATTTAATCTCTTATAAAATTATGAAAAAACATATCTTTGAATTTCTATATTTTTTTTTTAATATTTTAGATTCTCACACTTTTATTTTTCAATGTTTTAAGGCCCTCTCAAGTCCCTACACTTTGTTCATAGAGGGATCTAAAACACTGAAAAATAAAAGTGTATGGATCTAAAATATTGAAAAAAGTGCGAGGATTAATAACAAAATACGAGCAAAATATAAGGATCTAAAGTTATATTTTTCCTAAAATTATTGTTAAAATGTTAGATTAAAAAATATAAATAAATAAATTCAAACTACTAAAATTCAATATAAAAAATTAAAAAATATAGTAAAAATAAAATAAATTATTTTGTGAGACATCAAACCTAAATTATACAAATCTTGATCTAGTGATTAAAAATTAGAGAGAGAAGGATAGGAAGGAAAGAGGAGGGCATTCTCTCCTACGCTAGATACAGTAGAAAGATGCCGGAGACCAGAAACTCAAAAAATAGTAACATATAAGATGGGAAAGTTAAATGATCTCTACTGCATTTAAGTCCCTCCCTCAATCATATGATCCCAAAAAAAGTCTCACTCAGTACCAAATGGTATAATGGTAATATAAGGATTCCGTCCAATTTTTTTTATTGAACACTTTTTTAAAAATAATTTTTAATCTTAAATATAGAATATTTTATAATAATTAAATCATTTTTTATAATTTTATTGTTTTTTGATTAGCATGAAAATATTTAATATGATTGTATCATTATTTAAAGTCAATGGTTAAATGCATCATTTTTTCATGATATCACAAAAAAAATATTTTTTAAAATACATGAAATAATTAAAAGTATCATGTAATAAGAATGGGAGTAGTATAAGCCTGTTTGAAAATATTTTTATTTTATTATTTAAAAAACTAGTGTTTTGTAAAACATGTGTTAAGAATAAAAAATAATAAAAATAAGTATTTCTCTCATTTTTTCTTATTCTCTATAATAATAATAGTAGTCTCAAAATACTTAAAAATTGTTTTCATTTTTTTATTATTTAAAATAATCTTTTATTTTTTAATTTTTAAAATACTGTTTAAAAATACATTATCGAATATATTTTTTTTATTTTTATGCTCTGGGACAAGCCTTGTATGTCTGTAATTGTGACCGGCAAAGTTTGCTTGAGGAATTGGGGAAAATTAATGAAGACTTCCCAAAAACCAAAAAACAAAACGCAACGGTTTGGAGGGTGTCCTTACTTTAGGCACGCACATTTCAACTAACCCCCATTGTGCCACTGGTTTTGGGCGAAGACAGCACAGATTTCTCCCTTGTCACTTCTTGGTTGGTTCATTCTAGAATTTAGGTCGACCTTTTTATAGATTTGGGTGTTTTTCTTCCGTACTTCCAAAAATAGGAAAAATAAATATGCAGATGTTTATAATTTCTCTTAATTTTAAATAAATTTTGTAGTTTAATTTTTTTTTAATCAAGTTCTCAGAATTTGATCCGTTAAATATGTCAATTTCCAAATATTAAAATCCTTGAATTTTTTAAAAATTGAAATTAAGAAATTATATATATTTTTTTATTAAGAGATAATTATATAACTTTAGAATTAAGGGTTAAATGGTAATTTTGCATTTATACTATAAGTCTAGAAGTGTTTAGGACCCTAAATTCATATAGTTAGAGAATAGGATTATTTGTTAATCATGTAATCAGTTGAGATATAGATAAGATTGAATCTGTCCTTTATACAGCACAAATGTGCCCTTTATATTCCTTGTATATGTGTCTCTATTGTATTGAATATCTTGTACTATTTATATCAATGAAAGGAGCCTACTTCCACAACTCTGTTTGTTAGCATTTCATTTCCTCTATCTTTGATTTTTCTACTATCAAAGCAAAGGGGATCCTCTTTTTTTACTTATATCCATCATGTCATCAACTTCTTCTCCTACTATCAATACTTCATCTACCATCATTGTTACCATTGTTTCTAAGCCAAATTCAATATTTAGCAGTCAAATCACATTGGTCAAGTTGGACTGAGGGAATTATCTTTTTTGGGAATCAATTATTCTTCCTTTGATTGAAAGAAACAAAATAGAATCTCATGTTAATGGTGTAGATATACGATCCTCTTGTTGCCGCAACAGATGCTACTACTATTACTGCTCCTACCAAAGATGACTGGAATGCTGTAGATCGTATGCTTGTTGGTTGGCTGATGTATGACCCAAAATAGATAATTAGACCAAATTTGGGCCCAAAGATATAGAATTGAGCTACTTGATGTATGACCGTTTGTAGATGAGCACACTATAGTGGTAGACCATGTGCACTTATAGTTTAGGGACAAGTGAATATCAAGTGCAATTTTAGGAAAAAAATTCACTAACACATTAAAGAGAATAACAAGTGAAATTTTAGAAAAAAATATGGAGAAATATTGAATTCTCATCACATATCTGTCTAAGGGGATGCATTTACAATTTAGGGACAATATTGAGATGAATTCTTAATATGTTTCACATTATCGGATTTCCAAATTGCTTTAACAATAAAAAAATATGGTGACTTATTGAGAATACTGCTAAAAAAGGGAGATTCTATTTGTAAATACTAATTAATTTACCCTCAATAAAAACAATAGATAAATTGTTAGAAGTTGATGAATGTGAGTTGTAAATAATTTGTCCTGACAAGCATACATTGAAGCCCACATAGAAGCATTGGCAAGGAAGAAGAAATTGTCTACTTTTAATAAAGTCTTTGCATTAACCATTTATGGCCTCATTTAATTTTTGTTAGCAATAGGAGTTATTGAATTTCACACTATCGGCATATTCCAAATGGTTGAACATCATCAAATTAATCCTATTCTTGCAATACATTTAATTCAAAATCTCAAAATTCTGATACCACTAATTAAGGATAATTAACGACCATCTATAAAATAAGAAAGAACAAATTGATAAGAATAATAAAATTACATAACTTCTTAATTCAAAATTTCAAGGCTCAATTTTGTGGGTCATAAACTTTATATTTGATATTTTTATTTTGAAACCTAATATGAAACATATGATTCATAAAAAAGTTTGTGAAGCCTTGAAAACATGAATATTTGATACAAGGCCTCTTGAAAATGAGAAATCTTGTATCCTTGGAGTTATTGTTGATTCTTTTAAACTTTAAGGTGTATGATTTGAATTTCATTAAATTTATCTCTAACTTACATCTCATGAAACTAATTAGACAAAAGATAAAAAAAATTTATTGTTTTGATTAATGATGTACAAAGTATAAAAAATATTAACAATTTATCATTTATTTCTTGAAATGAATGGTTATATTTACGGCAAGTACTATTACAAAGATTAGTCAATAACTACTATTTCATGGAAAAAATGGTATGATTATTCTTATAATGTTTTTCAAAATCAAGAATGGATATGGACAAACTTAACTCTAATACCACATGTTAAGTGGTAGTGGGCACATAAAATGAAGGTAGAGAATAAATGGTGAATGAATATATCAGTCTAACAAACTTTCATTTACAATCCAAGACTTTGATACCACTTATTTATTACATATAATTATGATTATTCTTATAATGTTTTTCAAAATTAAGAATGGATATGGACAAACTTAACTCTAATACCACATGTTAAGTGGTAGTGGTCACATAAAATGAGGGTAGAGAATAAATGGTGAATAAATATATCAATCTAACAAACTTTTATTTACAATCCAAGACTTTGATACCACTTATTTATTACATATAATATAGACTTAAAAGTAGTGAAAGATAGACAAGTATGAAGTATTTTTAGATCTTACATAATGATTTGAGCAGACCATATATCTTAAATTAAAATCTCAAAACCACTTATTTGGAAGATGCAACGACTATTTAGAGATGGAGAAAATGAACAAATGGATAAGATTAGAGGAAGTACAATACTTCTTAATTTAAAATCTCAAAACTTAATTTTTACGAGTCCTTCAATTTTATATTTAATATTCTCACTTTGAAACTTGATATGAAACATATGATTCAAAATGATATAGGAATATTTTTTTTAAAAAAAAATGAACTATAAAAAAGTTATCGAAGTCTTGAAAACATGGATATTTGATAGAAAATCTTCTAAAAATGAGAAATCATATATCATTTGAGCTATTGCTAATTGTTTTTTACAGTTTAAGGTATATGATTTAGATTTCACTATAGTTTTCTGTAACTCACGTATCATGGAGCTAATAAGATAAATATCAAATATTTTTAGTATTTTGGTTGATGATATATGAATTAAAAGATATTAATAGTTCATCCTTTTATTTTGGAAGAAAATAATCATATTTACAACAAGTTATATTAGAAAGATTAATAAAGAACTTCTAATTCAAGGAAAAATGGATATGATTATTCCTATATCATTTTTCAAAATCAAGAATGGATGTGACAAAACTTGACTTTGATACCACCTTTTAATAACAGGTACTGGTCACAAAAATGAGGGTAAACAATATATGATGGATGTGTAGAATAATAAGATATAATTTAATTTAAAATATAACGCTCTGATATGACTTATTTATCTCATATATTCAAACAAAACATTTGATGCATTTTTGTTACAAAAAAATTATTAACATTTATTTTGATTGATTAGCATATTAAAAATGTTTTACCCTCAATTATGGAGTGACCTTATGACCTATAAATTGTTAGTTTTCATGCCTTTGAAATTAAAGAAGGATCTAAAGGTTAAGAGAGTTTTTTTAAAAAATTATTTAACATGCTAACCGAATTTTTATTAATCTTTTTTGTTTTTTAGTTGAACTAGTGAATTGTTGAATATGGTTAGTATAATGTCAAGCAAAAGTATGGAGTTGATCCCAATTGGACTTGTGTACAAATGAAGAGGGATCAAGTGAGTAACAAATATTAAGCTGATCGAAAGTTTGAAAAATTTCACCCAACACATTAAAGAGAATATCAAGTGGAATTTCAAGAAAAAAATATGAAAAAATATTGGATTTACTCTACATTCTTGTACAAGCAAATCCATTAATAATCTAGAAATGTGAAGCATTTCTATTTCTCTCATAATAAATAGCAAAGGAGGGTTTTAAAATATTATACAATGTTTAGTACCCTCATTTTATATCCTCATATAAAATATATGATTTTGAATGTTATGGAGAGATTTATGTTCAGAAAGAGACTATACAAGTAGAAAAACTTAAAGGTATTTTAACATTAAAGTATAAAACTATTAAAATATAGTTGTCTAAAATGAGGAGCTATCTCTTGAAAATGTGGTGTGAGAACAAACGAGTAAGAAGTAGGGAGGGACACAATGTCTTAACTCTAAATCACAAGAGTTAGATATAACTTAATAGGAGGGAGAACAAATGAGTAAGCATGCATGACGTTTGAGATTCTATATATAATACTAAGTGCTATAGAAGGGAAAAAAGTCAACCCAAATGAACATTGGGATCAATTGTGTCAAATGGCATTTAATTTCAGTGATCTGCACTTTGACGAGTATCGTGGTGTTTAGATTTAAAGTTTTTATTTTATATTTTTAAAATAAAAATTTATAAAAATATTTAATAAATATATTTACCATAAACATGGACAATATATTTAATTTGGATTGTCCAATTAATATTAAAAATCTTTATAATTTTTATAAATTGACTATCAAAATGTACTCTGAATATTTCATATTTAATTTTAAATTTTTTACAGTTTGTATATTGGTAAATACAATATTAAAAATAAAGAAAATCTCCAAACTTGAACTTTCAAAAAAATATTTTTTAAAAAAATTGCATAGTCAATTTATAAAAATCATGAAAACTTTATTATTAAATTTAGATAATCTAAATTAAATTTAAATTAACAGATTGATGATAAAGTAAATTTATTAAAATTTTTATAAATTTTTATTTTAGTAAATATAAAATAAAAATTTAAATCTAGATGATGTGCACCCTAATGAGCATCATGATGCTCATTGGGGGTAATGAGCACTAAAACGGAACGTGATCAAATGCAAGCTTGATGCCGAAGTAATTCATCAGCCAACTTAAGCAACCACTTGATAAGAAAGGGGTTAAATGATAAATTTGTCTTCAAAATTTAAAATTTTGAGTTATAACAAGTTGTCAAATTATTTCTAGGGGTGTGCAAGAAAATCCAAAACCCGGTCAACCCGGTCCAGTCCGATCCAACCCGGCCCAATCTGAATAGGGAATAAGTAACCCGAACACTGAACCAGTCTGTTTAGACCGGGTTGGTCGATCGGGTCAGACTGGGTCTTGGACTGATGTTTCAGACTACGTAGTCCAGTCCAACCCGATGGTCATATATTTTTATATATATAATTTTTTAAAGTAATATATATATACACATACTCCATTTTTTTGTTTTGAGCCAAATACACATACTCCATTTATTTTCTCAAATTTTCTCTAAAATTTTTTCGTTCCAGATTCTCCCCCTTTTTCACAAAGCATGATATCATCCTTTGCTTTGTCAGTAGAGCCGTCCTTGCCATCTGTGGTAACCATCAGTGTTCTTCCTTTTCTTCCCCCATCTTGGCTTTCTCCTTTCTCCTTTCGTTGCTCTGTTCGTGAATTTCTTCGCTTCGTCTGGAGATTTCTTCATCATGTTCTGGAAATTCCTCATCCAATCCTTCTCCAAGTCTATGCGTCTTGTTTGCCTGGGATTATCTTCATTGTATTTACCATTCTCGAAGTCCTCTATGGGCATCGTTGCTAGATTTGGTCTTTGCTTTTTTTCTTCTTGTTTTTTTTTGTATTTGATTGATTCATCGATTTTGTTGCATAGATCGTTTCCTTAGGTTTTTAACCACGTTCTTGTGTTCCTAAATGGGTGTTCTATGACTTTTTTAAAGTTTTTTATTCAATTTATAAAAAATATTGGTCTCTTAGACCAGTCCACGAGTCTGGTAAATAATACCCGGTCTGGTTAGTCATCGGGTTTGCTTCGGGCCAGACCAGTCTTCGGACTGTAAAATATAGTCTGAAGCATTTTCAGACCAAACCTCGGGTTGAGTCAAAACCCGGTCTGGTCTGGTTTTTGGGCAGCCCTAATTATTTCCATGATTTAAAACATTGATAATTCAAAAATATTGTACTAATAGAAAGTTATCTAATTAGTTATTCAAAAAAAATTGAGCAAAATTGTCTTTTAATGCTAGTCAATGTAGTTCAATTAACTATCAACGTAGGTTAAACCATCACTATATGGAGTCCTTATATCATTTTTTTAAATTTCAGGGTAAATATTTTGCTAATTAAAAATTAAGAATATTATTTATACTATTAAGTACCTGGAGTGAGTGATTTAAAACTAAGACCAAATCAGATGTTGCCTGGCCACCTTACCAGCTCATGTTTTAGCTTTGGACCGTTTGAAGAGTTGGATTGGGTTGAGTAGTTCAAAACCAACTTTCGAGCAAGGATTCGAATTTGAGCTAGGAATTAGAGTCGGTTGAAGAAAACCAGACGGCTAAATAAAAATAGAAGGAGAAAAGGAGAAGGAGAAGGAAAACTGGCCGAAAAGAAGGAAAAAATGGAAAAGGAGAAAAAATACATATTTTTTAATAAAGAAAAAGAACTTACAATGGATCTATGATGAGAAAAGGACAACATTGAATGACAAGACACAGGTTGATCCCGACGACAAAAACAAAAAATGAGAAGAGAAAGAGAACAAAGCTGAATAGAGAAGATGAGGAGGCTATCTAATGGCAAAAAGAAGCATTGAAACAATGAATAGAATGAAAGAGAGCTTTTTACTTGGGAAAATAACAATTAAGGATCACTGAATAAAATTTATATAAATTAAGAGTCAATTAACTTTGAAATTGCATTAAAATCTTTTGATCATTGACTAATATTAATTTGTTATGTCAAAAGATCAAATTGCCTTTAAAGTAACAAAAAAAAAGACACCCTTACTATCACTGACACCGGCTACCAAATCGTCGCTGGACTCTCTGCTGGCGACGAGGTCACTACAGCCCTTACTATCGGTGGGGTCACTAGCAACCAATTATCGAAGCTCCAACCCCATCAACATTTTTATTCAAGAATAATTGATTTAGGTAGCCAAGAAAAGCTTGATCCCATGACCCATTGACCACTTAAAAATTTTGGTGTCCTATATATGGCAAATATATATATATATATATATAAGTAGTAAACCAAGTTTATAACCGCTTTCATGTTATAACTTGATAGTGTGTTGTTAATTCCTGAATGACATTTGCTATTTTACTAATGTTACTTATTAATATGACATGGACAATTATAAATTGAGAGTTTTAAAACTTTATGTATTTTACTTGTTAAAAGTCTAAATGTATTGTTAATCATGAGTAGGTTGTTGTCAAAACCCGAACGAATACTTGTAAATGAAAGACTGAAATGTACAATTAAGCTCATCCTATCCTTTTAGTTTTTCTAACTTGTTAAAACTCAAAAAATTATTGTTAATTGAGAATGAATTGTTGTGATAACCCAAATGCATACTTGTTGATGAAGGACTAACATTTGTACAATTAAGCTCATCTTATCCATTTTTTGAAATTGTTAACGCCCAAATGGACTGTTGTTAATTTATAATGAGTTAAAACCTAAATGGATACTTGTTGATGAAATACTAACATATACAATTATGCCCATCCTATCCATTTTTATATCTTGTTAAATCTCGAATGGACTATTATTAATTTTGAATGAGTTGTTGTTTTTAAAACCAGAATGGATACTTATTGATGAAAAACTAACACATACAATTATACCTATCATATATGTTTTTCTAGCTTGTTAAAGTCTAAATGGACAATTGTTAATTTCAAATGAATTATTATTAAAACCCAAATGAATACTTGATGTTGATGATTAAAAATACAAGTCTAATGGAATAAGTGTATAAATAATAAGCCAGTTCAGGCATTAATAAGTTAGAAAAACAAATAAGATAGGTATAATTATACAAGTTAATATTTTATCAATAAGAATCCATTTGAGTTTTAACAATAATTTATTATAAATTAACCATAGTCCATTAGGGCTTTAATAAGATAGAAAAATATATAAGATGGACTTAATTATACAAGTATTAGTCTTTCATCAACAAGTATACATTTAATTTTTCACAACAATTCATTCGAAGTTAACAACATTTATTCGGGTTTTAACAAGTTAAAAAAAACTGATAAGATGTGAGGGGCTTAATTGTACATGTTAGCTTCATTAAATTTGTAATTATCCATGTTATATTAATAAGTAATATTAGTAAAATAACAAGTGCCATTTAGGAATTGACAATACACTATTAAGTTATAACATGAAAGTGGTTAGAAGCTTGGTTTACAACTTAGACACACACACACACACACACACTTTGCCATATATAATTAAAGGACTTGGTGGCCAAATAGCCCAGAGATCATGAGATCAAACATTTTCCTTCATCACCTAAACTAATTATTCTTGAATAAAAATACAAGTCTAATGGAATAAGTGTATAAATAATAAGCCAGTTCAAACTTTAATAAGTTAGAAAAACGGATAAGATAAATATAATTGTACACGTTAATTTTTGATCAACAAACATTCATTTGAGTTTTAACAATAATTTATTTTAAATTAACAATGGTCCATAGGGCTTTAATAAGTTAGAAATATGGATAAGATGGGCTTAATTATCCAAGTGTTAGTCTTTTATCAACAAGTATATATTTAAGTTTTCACAACAATTCATTCAAAGTTTAACAATTTATTCGGATTTTAACAAGTTAGAAAAATTGATAAGATGTGAGGGGCTTAATTATATATGTTAGTCCTTCATTTAAATTTGTAATTGTCCATGTCAGATTAATAAATAATATTAGTAAAATAACAAGTATTATTTATGAATTAACAATACACTGTTAAGTTATAACATGAAAGTGGTTAGAAACTTGGTTCACACACACACACACACACACACACACACACACACACACACACACACACTCTTTGCCACACTTTGCCACACTTTGCTATATATAATTAAAGGACTTGGTGCCCAGATAGTCAAGAGGTCATGAGATCAAACATTTTCCTTAATCACCTAAACTAATTATTCTTTTATAAAAATGTTGCTAGTGCTAGAGCTCTTGTGACCAGCCATTGTCGATCTTGCTAGTGGTAGGGACCCCAACAACCTCATCGCCGGTAGGGGGTTCACCGATGGTCAGGGGGTCAGTACTAGTGATAGTAGGGGTTGACTTTTTTTTTTATTATAGGGGCAATTTAGTCTTTTGATATAACAAATTAATATCAGCTAAGGACAACGGACTACAATGTAATTTTAAAGTCAATTAATCTTTAATTAATATAAATTTTGTTTAGTGATCTTTAATTTCTATTTTTTCATTTTACTTCTCACATGTAGGTGTGATGGTGGGAGACTAAAATTTTGCCTTTGGTTAGTTTGTCAGACCACGTGTCTTCATTACCTTGTTCAAAATTCAAATTTTAAATGCAATAAATATATTATCATGGTAAATAAGTGATAAATAATTAATTGGGGAGACTTTACGTAGATATATTTACTTATTTTTATATAAAAAATAACGTTATATAAATGACTAACTTAATTAGTTGAATGTATTATTTTATTTTTAAAAAATTTAAAATTTTAATTACAATAATTTAATTATGATTAATTGAACCATACTATAAAATTGAACTATTTTTTAAGAAATTATTTCAAAATTAAATATTTTATTTCTTATAAATATTATATATGTATATAATATCATTTTATACTTAAGAATTATGTTACAGATTTGATCGTTGATTTAATTGATTAAATCATAAAAATTGTAATTTGTTAATATTTGGATTTAATGTTTGATTTGATTTTTAAAACATTTTTTGGAGGTAGAAAAGTGGACCCCAGTGAAAGTTGATAACTTTTTGGACCAGCAATGAAGATTGATATTAAATGGGTCAAATGCAGGCCCAATAAAACCTCAGTAATTCGTCTGGCAACTCAAGACACATCCACGTGGCCCAACGTGGAAGCCATTATGATTTGACAAACCAGGAAGTAGAAACATACGTGGAACGAAACCTTAGTGCCAATCAATTTATTAAAGATATATTGGGAAAGTGAAGAAAAATAATGAGAAAAAAATGAAGAGAATCTCCACCCTTTCCTATCTTCTTATTGGAAAGCAAAACAAGAATTTGGCCGTCACAATTCCCTCCACACACTTCTTTCTCTTGCCTTATCCCTTTCTTTCCCTTCATTTCCAAACAAATCCTCAGTTCATGAAACCATAATATCTCAGACTCCGTAGTACTGCTCATCAGTACTACTCACACCATGGCTCTCAAATTTGCCTTCAACTCATCAAGACCCTTCATTCCAATTTCTTCCTTATCCTCTTCTCCTGATGCCTCTGGAATCCACTTGACTCAGTTCAATGGCCACCACTTGCGCCTCCGGCGCCGCCGTGGTGTGCTCGTACTCCCCCGCAAGGCCACCGCCGACCAACAACCTTCAGGCAAGGTTGAAGAAAAAGAAAATGAAGAAGTTGTCGTTGATGGTAAAATCCTCCCTTATTGCAGCATTGACAACAAAGAGAAGAAATCAGTCGGCGAACTTGAACAAGAATTTCTCCAAGCACTGCAAGTATGCGTGTGTGTGTATATATATATGTTGGGCAAAATAATCTTCTTTTTCTTAGCTGACTATTTTTCTTAGATATTTAACTAGGTTTTAATTACAGGCATTTTACTATGAAGGGAAGGCTATTATGTCGAATGAGGAATTTGATAATCTGAAGGAAGAACTTATGTGGGAAGGAAGCAGCGTTGTCATGCTAAGTACGAAATAACTTCACCTTGATCGATGTGTGGATTCGTACTTATCTCTCGTCCATTATTACTAGTTCATTCACTACAGGTTCTGATGAACAAAAGTTTCTGGAAGCTTCTATGGCTTATGTTTCTGGAAATCCAATCATGAGTGATAAAGAGTTTGATAATTTGAAGCTGAGGCTAAAGGTTCGCTTATTGCTGTAATCATCATTTTCAACTCTGATCATCTTCTCACTGAGTAACTAAGAAGACAAAAGTATATATGAAGAGCCAACAAAAACACCAATTTAATTAAACCATATTTTGTTTTCTATGTAATTTCTAGATGGAAGGAAGTGAAATTGTTGTCGAGGGTCCACGGTGCAGCCTTCGAAGTAGAAAGGTTAGTATTGATTTGCAGTTTGTTTAGTCATTGTTGCTAATTGACTTGTTCTTGAAGTTGAGCAAGTTATTCAGATAAGTTTTGCATTACAAATATATAGTGACAATGGCAAGAGATATGTGTATATATATATATATGGCATAATTTTTAAATAGTGAAATGCTTCTTATTTGCTATAGAATTTTACTAGTAGGCTCTGATGTCAAATCTTTATTATTTCTCTCTTGATTGGCTTCATCGTTGAACAGGTTTACAGTGACTTGTATGTTGACTACTTAAAGATGCTCTTGCTGAACGTCCCAGCGACTGTCGTTGCATTAGGATTGTAAGCAACTTTCCTCTGTGTGTATGTGTGTGTGATTGTGATCATCTTTGAACAGCGTAGGTTATCATGTCCAAATATTGAAAATGTTGGCTCTTGGAAGTGCCATTGATTGGACTGTGAGTTCATATTAGTTGATTACTCATTTAATAATCATACGTGATTTTGTGACACACACACACAATTATGATTTTGGAATTTTCTAATTAGTATAATTTCCTATTTCTGTTTAAGTTGGTCCAATCACATTTATTGAAATAATTATAATTAATGATAGATTATATTTTCCTTTTTGTATTATAAGCTGGGTTTTCTTTTTTTTTTAAATAGAATATAAGCTTGCCTGTGTATAAATAGATTGAATGTAAAAACATTTACCTTTTTCTCTAGTCTGAATAATCTCATTCTTTATACATGTAACTCTAGTTTAGAAGATCGCCTTCAATAACTCAGAAGATATAATCTTTGCTGTCCACCTCTCGTCCTAAAAAAAAAATAATTGTTTGCACCTTTACAGAGGGCTGATTTTGTTGGTTAGATTTCCCCTTGTTTTTTTCTTCTTCCAGTTTCTCACATTTCTTTGTGCTTAAAAACAAAAAAAAAAGTTTTCTAATATTTCGGCCAACTTCATGAGTTTAGTCTTTAATTTGAAATTTGATCTTTTTAGTTTATGTTTTTTATTTTCAATTTTATGACCAAATCAAATTGATAATGCTCACCCCTAATAAATAAATAAGAGAATATAATTTCTCCTAAATAAAGTATAGAAAATTTTAATGAATATAAATAGGAAAATATATATATATAAATGTGATAGATAGCTAATATCGATCTAAATAAAATAGAAAACCCTAAATCAACATTGATCACATTATATTTAATTATACTAACAATAGAAATGTTTACATTATAATTAACTAACATTTAGTTATTTACACCAGTAATTGGACTAGCATTTGTAGAAAACGCAATGTTGTTTTATTCACTTAAGATACATATCACTTGTCAGCTTAAGTATGCATAGTTGTGGTTACAAATACAATAGAAGAAAAACTTGACATGTTTTTATGTTGAATCTGGCGGGGTCTTGCAAGTTGCAAATTGCAATAAGTTGTGAGACTAGAATGTCGAACGTCGAATGTGCTAAATTCTACTATCTCCGATTTAAAATATAAGTGTTTTTTTAATAAGGGATATTTTTTATTTCATTTTATCTTTTTAAAAGTTCGAAGTAGTACTTATCAAAAAATTTTCTATTATACCCTTATTTACTCTAAAATTTCAAAACAATATTGATTATGTTTTTAAGGTAAATTTGACAATGTGGCTAATATTCTTATATGTCAAGTACACTTCTTAATCTATGCAAATACTTTTAAAAAAATATATACCCCCTTTTCTTATATATAAAATATTTTTTAAAAGCTTATTTTATCTCTAAATATATAGGGTGTTATAATATTTTGGAATAAATAAATAATTTTGTCTTGTCTTAAAAATAGAGGAGACATTACTTGTGTGTTGTGCTTATTATCATCATGATATTAATCGTGATATCAAAACTATAAAATTATTGTGATTTTATATGATTTCAGCTAAATGAACTTTTATTGGTATATACAAAAATTAGTTAAAAACACTCTATATATAAAAACAGATAGAGTATTTTGAAACAGAGAAACAATAAATTTGTAAAATTTTGTGTTATAACTAGCAGTATTTACTTTTCTTGACCTGAGTTCATTGTGAGTTCTTATGATATAGATTTTACTGTTTGCTTGAGTTAGGTCATGACTTCTTCATCCTCTTTCATTCATTTCTCTATTTCTTAGGTTCTTCTTCGTTGATGATCTGACTGGATTTGTGATCTCGATCTGATAGCGGTATGCTCTCATTTTCCCCCTTCTTTTTTGCATGTGGTTTGATTCCATAACATCATCAGTCTCAAGCAGTAGTTGCATTTAAGGTCCTTTTATATATATTTGGTTTCCTTCTTCAGCGTCAAGAAACTTACATAGTTTTGAATTGTTCGGTGCAGATTCCAGAGCCTTTCAGCTTCATTCTTACTTGGTTTGCTGCTGTTCCCTTCATTCTGTGGCTAGCTCAGGTTCTCACCAATGCAATTGTAAAAGACTTCCTGATTTTGAAGGTATGAAATTTAGTAGTTAATTATATGATAATGTTTTCTTTTAGGCTGTATTGATTAAGTACAAAGTACTGAGTACAGATTAATTATTCACTTATATATATGTATATAGGGCCCTTGTCCAAACTGTGGTGCAGAAAACACCTCCTTCTTTGGGACCATATTGTCAATTTCAAGTGGAGGCTCTCCAACACTGTGAAATGCACCAAGTATAAAACTTTCCCTTAATTAACTGACCACAAATTCTGGTGTTGGTTTGATTTAATTGATGGTAGAGAATATTTTAACCATTGAAAGGAATTTGTCTCAGCTGTGACACCCAAATGTTGTATGATTCTAGCACAAGATTGATTACATTACCAGAAGGAAGTAATGCCTGAGCAGAGGTACGTTACTGATATATACTTAATTGACTAATTTCTCTGCTAATTAAATCTATCAGCTTTGATCAAATTAATGATTGTAATTAACCCTTCAAATACAATGATGACATTAACTATAAAATGCTAAATGGATGAACTTATGACAAGATCTGATAGTAATAAACTAATAGTATCATGCGTTTCATTTCAACATATTGAAAGGTGGTTTATTAGTTTCAGATGCAACATAAAGTACTGTCAAACATGTGGTTCGTTCAACTAATGAGAGAATTTTATGAGGTTAACTAAATTTTTTAGTACAAATTTAAGAAGTGTTTGAAAACCAAGTTTTTAGCGGTTAACTAAATTTTTTGAGTTCAAATTTAAGGTGTGTTTGAATAACCAATTTTTAACTTCTAAAAAGTATTTTACAACTTTAAAAGTCAAAAGTTGTTTGAGTAATTTTTTTTTTATTGAAATCACATTTCAAAAGCAATATAAAAAAGTGGGTGAAAGTAAATTGGGGCAGCACTTTTGAAATGTACATTTGGAGTTGGGGTATCAATGAAGGAGTTAAAATATGCACCTATTTTGATTTTATTGTTACCCTTACATTTCAATTCTTTTCATTTAATTTTTAATCTAATATATATAACTATTTATAGAATTTTTGTCCAATATATCAAACTTTGTATTTTTTATCCTTACTATTTAACATATCAAATTTCATGTTATTTAAAATTATTATTACATATATTTTCAAACATTTCTAATATGCAATCTTTGAAGAACAGAAATTACAAATCATTAAAAATCAATATTTATTTTGATTGTTGTATATTCAAAAACACTTTCCATTATCTATGAGCAAAATAAATTTAATTTATTAAATTAATTTTTAACTAGAAGTATCTAAACCACAAATTTTATTATGACAACTAATTTTTTAGTAAATTAATTTTTAACTAATAAAAAAAAAACCAAACACATTTAATGCACTGGTTCAATGTCTGTTGAGTTTTGACTATCAATACGGATCCATCCATTTTAGTGAATAAGTTGTGAACAGAAAAACAAAACCGTGGATTGCTTCTCCACGGCAATTTGACTCCAACGCTATGCAAAAATAAATAAATATTTGCCAAATGCTGTACATTGGAAAATATTTCTCCAAATTCTATAAATATGAAACTCGGTTTGTGTCAAACCGATATCTAATTTTTTTTTTTCCAAACCTACCAGTAACAAAACTTGACTTCTATAAGACCAAGTTCTACTTAAATTTTTTTTAAAAAAATTGTGACAGGCATAATGAGGATGCCTGCCGCCCATGCGTCATCTCACTTCCCCTATCTTTTCCCTTCTCTTCTCCTTCCACCCTCCATCCTTGTGTCGTGTGTGCTAGTGAAATGTGAGCGTATATTCATTTTAAAAAATGTTTGCATTTTATATGTAGAATAAACATATGATTATAATTATAAAAATTATAAAATAACTGTTTTATTATATAATATAAGATTTTACAAATTTGAATAAATATGAATCCATATTTACTAGTTTTATATTATTTAAATAAATGTTTTTATTTTAAAAAAACTCCAATAGGGGCATGAAACTTTAAAAGATAAGCATATCATTATAAAAAAAATTATTTAAACTAGTATCTCGCCCCATGTGATGCACGGAAAAGATATCTTAAAATTAGATTAGTTGAATATTTGTTTAAAGTTTCGTCTTAATAATAAAGTGAAGTAAAATATGGAGCATATGATGATGATGATAGGCCAATTAAATGAAAATTAAACCATCCCAACAATATGTTGCATATAAATAAAAGTAAAAACTTAATCTGAGAGTGATGAGGTCAATAATATTCATTGAAATAGTTATGGGTGACAAAGAAAATGAAATGAATAAAAGACGTAGAGTCGTACTGTTGTATCTTTCGTGTATCAAATCAAGTCAACTCTCGATCATTTTAAAAAACATGAATGTTCTTATATAATTAGCAAGTTTGGTGTGGAAGAAAAATTCGGTTCTTTGGAAAATAAAAGACAAATGTAAAGAACCAAATAAAACCTAGAAAGTAAATATTGCAAAAAGGGTACATTGTTGCAACAGACATGTAAACGTGAGGCATCGCTTTTTCATATCGGACATGGCATGGGAGTTCTGGTAAAAAAACAAAAAAGGGGCCATTTTTTGAATTTACTGTTCAAGTATTGTTCATGGTCCGCCAACTCTTAGATATAAGATTGATAATTATAAACAAGGAAAAAAAGACTTAATGCCAAACAACAGTTCATGCTCAAAAAGGTTTGAAAACAAACTAATAAATATTAATTTATAGGTATAAATGAATAATCTAATCAAATTTTAAATATTAGTTAACTTAACTATTTCTTGGCATGTACAAAATTTGATAATTTTTATGATTAGGAACAAATGAATTATTGTTTATAAAGATTTGTACCATATAAATTATTTTAAGGGACTAAAATAAACTTTTATGCAAAGCTAAAGAACTAAAAAGATATTTTTATTCAAAAATTTAAATAGAGAGAAAATTAAGAGGAAATCTTAAAATAAAAAATTTGTACTTCCTTCATTAAAAAATGTAAGGTATTTTTAACTGAATCTTACCCCCAATAAAGTAGTTACCTGCTTTTCAACTAATCCCATCTTTTCATATTACCTCTATTAAATACCCTACAATAAAATAAAGTCATTATCAATAGGAGTATTTTTTTTAAAAAAGCAATGATACACCTAAAAAACTAAAAAATGTCTTATATTTTTTTAATGGAGGGAGTACATGCCAAGCAAGAAAATAGTTAAATAAATAATATTTATAAATTTTTATCAGATTATTCATTTATACCCTATATTAATAATTGTTATTTTAGTTTTTAAACTTTTTGAGTAAAAACCGGTTGTTGGTAAGTCTTTTTATTCTTGTTTGTAATCATTAAAATAAATTTTTTTTTAAATAATATGTTTATCTTTTTAAGTTTCATGCAATTATTGAAAATTTTTAAAATAAAATACTCCTTCCGTTAAAAAATGTAAAACATTTTTTAAAGAGTTAGATGTTCAAAAATATAAGACAGTTTTAGTTTTTCAAGGGTGTAATTATTACCTTTTTTTTAAAAGTGCCCTATTGATAAATGACTTATACTTATTATAGGATGTTTAATATGAGTAAATATAGAAAGATGGATTAGTTTGAAAGTAGTTAATTATTTTATTGGGGGTGAGATTCTATTAAAATGCCTTATATTTTT
>NW_026556619.1:0-33648 GCF_029017545.1 Prosopis cineraria
TTCAATGATTTTTATTATATCTTTTTATATTATTTTAAACATAGAAGAATTAAGTTAAGTTCTTATATTAATTTTAATTAATTTTTTTTGTCATTTAGGAAGCCCAAACTTTAATGTGTAGGATGGAAGTTGAAGTTATAATGGGGCATGTGGTTGAGCGCCAAGTTAAATTGTTGATGGTAAGAGATGGCTAAACGGGCAAATTTCATAATAGAGATATATATATATATATATTTATACTTGATATTTAATACTATCTCAGTCAATTTTAGTATTGTTGGTTCAATTGAGTGTAACTTTCTCAATATAATATTTTTTCTTTTATTTACAAAGTCGAACTTCCGACCTTATACAACAAAATTGAGTCCTTTCTACGTAATTCAGCTACTATTGCTTTGTGGGAAGTTCATACTTTGAATGGCTGTAGTACAGTATGTTGGATGGTATGCTCGGCCCCTCATCTTCAATAGTTCAGCTGCAGTACTGAATAGCTCGTCAATAAGATCTCCCTGAAATAAGATTACCAAACAATATGCTGTCCCTTGGCACACTAGTTTGTCTACTCGAACCATGGAAAACTAAATAGACATGCTAATTAGTGCCTGACACAAGAGTAAGGTACTGTACATCCCAACATGGGGTGAACTTTTTTAAGTTATTGGGTATCTACTTTCCAATAAAAGCCCTGAAGGCCTCTTGGAATGTAACGTAACGTAACGTGGGCATTAGATTGATAGATTCCCTCTCGTTACTTGATCTCAATTTAAAAAAATGTTTCATTTTCATCAAAAAAAGAAAAAGATATGTTTCATTGATTCAGCGGCATGAGAGAGACAGAAAGCGAGGCAATGCCACAGAAATTGTTAACATAGGCCTATCAAAAGCAAAACAAGAGACCCGGCATCTTTGCATTCTAGATAAAGTTGAATGCTAGGTGGGATAATTGCAGCTTAGCATTCGGAGGATTTGATCACCAATGATGGGGTCGTACGGACTGTGCGTGGAATCCGTGTTGAATGTTGAGGAGATTCTTAGCTCTTGGAGAAGAGTGATGATTAATTGCCCTTGCCAAAGTTCATATTGCAGCACCACAAACACAAACCCCAGGTTTGGTGGGTTGGGTGCAGGTTTCTGTATTGAATTATGGCACGTGACACGTGGAGGTGCCTCCACGTGGAATCACATGGCAGGGGGAACTGTGGAGTGAAGAAGATGCTGCTGTCCCGTCCTCACAGGGGGAGGTTTGGTGAAAGTCCCTTAATATAAGTACACCGTTGATCTACTCCCCTCACCACCTTTGACGTCGCTGGCAGTTACAGTAAGATAGTGACTACTCGGTGCAACCCATTGGCTGCTAGTACCAAGTACGTCTCCTTCTTTTTCCCCTTCACTGACTTGGTCCATATAGAGCAAGGAAGAAAAGGAGAGAAATAGTACCATATGGGACGCATTTGATAGTGGCCTAACCTTATGCTCCCACTAACCACCAATTTGCATTAACTTATATTATCATTTTTAACTTTTTACTCCCTTTCTACTCTTGTGGTATTACGTTGCTGTTATTGGTTATTACTCAAACTCTTCTGCTAACAATGCCTCAATTACTGACAACTCACAAAGATTTTTCTCAACAAGTGATATTTTTTGGGAGAGAGATTTGAGCAACTTGTATTCCAATAATTGAGAAAAAGGGTGAGGATAGAGGTTATCCCTTTTTACTCTTTTTTTTTGTTAATTGAACAGAGAACAGTTCTGCACAATGTTTGAAAGCATTGATCCTAACCCGCCACTGAATTACAGTCATGAAGGGCCCATTATTAAGGACAAGAGGTAGTACTATTAAGGATGAAGTGGGGTCACTCTGCGTTGGGCTATGGCCCACCAACTTAGCAACCTCATTGGATTTATGCATCTAAGGTACGTACCCCTAAATTCATAAAACCCCGTAGCATGTACCATGTACATCACGCAAGCGTCAACTTACGTCTCATCATCACCACCATCATCATCATCACCAATCCGGAACGCAAAACTTTGATGGGCCTGATAATTGCAGGGTATAAAATTTTTCGACCGGCATTATCAAAATGAGCGAGTACTCTATGAAAAAAGTGCCCCGATTGTCATATTTTCAAATGTTTCATTTCTTGTTGACTCACAGAGAAACAAAGAGTATCTCGCTTACATTATGACCATACCCCCATGTGCCTTCCATTCTGTAAAGAGATTTTCTTTTCCATTTTTTTCTTAGAAAAAAAAAACCAGATATGCAAGTGCTATATTGTTTGATGTGAAATGGAATCACATTTATATCCTTTTCCTTTGAACAGAATTATCAGGTCAATTAATCAGATAACTGTGTGGTTGTCTTAGATTCAAAATGATCTTCACTGTTTATGATCTGAATGAATGAGTGAATTAGTGGAATCGTCTTCTTGTAAAATAAGCTCAGTAAGAATTACTTTGCCCCTGTTAAAAGATTTGGAAGACCAAAAAACATGGAATTGTTGGTAGTTAGGGGGAAGGTGCATGAGTTCTTATATGTATATTGATTGTTTTTCTTTTTAGAAGCATTTGATTGATAAGGATGCACCACTTAGTTAAGAGGGTAGGAGGAGGGGGGGCTTATATCCCGTTTATACATGGTAAAGAGGGGTAGGAAGGGGGTGGGACTTTATGAGGGAATGATCAAATGTCTCTATCTTGAGGTGCCCCACATATCTCAGTCACGTTGTCCTCAAGCAGAGCTCTAGATGCCTATTCCATCTCTCTATCATTGCAAGTCCCTACCAGTCCTCTGTAGGCTCAAGAAGTGATCATTATCAAGATGTCCTCGTAACCCCACCCCACCTCAAGAGCTGCAATCATTTAAATTTTACTCGGGCACCTTGATGTAAGCACCTACTCCATCAAATCATCAATCTAAACTAATCGTTAACTTTTCTTGATCTAACAATAAAGAACACTTATCAGGCTAGTTTGTCGAAATATTTGGTTATTGTCATTGAAATGCTACTTCTTCAACTGCAATCCTGTTTGACCTTAAACCTAGCTACCTCCATGTTTCACGGCTAAAAGTAAATTTAAAACCATTGAAAAATGCGCAACAAATTGAATTAGACAGGCCAGATAATTATTTGAAACCCTGGGGGGCACCATATGTTTCATGCGGATAATACACCCTAACATGTCAAGTTAAAGGTAACATTACAGCCTAGAAGTGGACCTACTTACGCAGCTAGTTCTGTTCTATTTGTCCAAATGGACAATGATGGTTGATGTTTATGATGAGGCCATAGCGTATGGTGCTATCTTGTTCAGAGTGACGGAGTAAAATATTTGTTACACCTTCAGAAAGTCGGGTTTTGAGTTGAACGTATCTGTAAACATTAACAGCAGCAGGCCCTTTATCTGAATCACCCATGCAATAGCTTGACAAATCACTAGTGGTGGTTACATTGATACTGAATGCTTGATCAATCACTTTCTGTTTGACTAACATAAGCAAAAGGGATTGCTTTTTTTTATCAAATGGTGCTAGCTAGTTGCCATGAGTGTGGCCTAAACGGATGGCATAGATTGAACGTGAACTTTGATGTATACCCATATTAGAGATATGTACTATGTACTGTTTGAATGGTGGAGGTTCCAGAAATGTCTGAGCGTGGGAAAGAAGCTGAGGATTGCTGTATTTTTAATGGAAAAGACTCGGTTTCTACACAGCATTACGAAAGCTCAAGAAAGAGAGACTAGCATAAAGAACTGACCTTCCTTTGGCTCTCTTCTTTTTTCTTTTGCTTCTAATTTGGATGGCTACTAGTTGGTAGGCAAGGCTTTTCTTGGCCAAGATTGTGACTTGCAAATAGCAATGCCTTCACGTGATGCCTTGGATGTTCTCTCTCTCTCTCTCTCTCTCTCTGAAAAATTGACAAGTCCCAGATTTTTAATACACATTTGACTGGCTTGGACTTTTCGGCATGTATACTTTACCCTCTTCATTCGTATGTATGATTTTTTCCATTCCCCAATTACTTGATGCTTGATCTAGACGAAGAGGTACTTATTATTTATCCCCTTTTGTAAATCCCATTAATTCTATCCCTTTAGATAAAAAAAAGTATTAATATATGCACCCACATACCTAGCTATAATCATTATAAAGCGTGCTCTCACGCATTAATTAGATGATGTAGTTTATGGTCATACAATCAATAACGTTTATTATATGCTTTTTCATTTTAAGGTACCCTACACTTTGTGAACCATAAAAAGTCGTGGCATCCAGCTCAATACTTCACAATGGAGCGGACTTTCCACTTTTCGTTTACAGCTTTCCCACCAATACTTGTTGCCTGCAAGAACTGGAAAAAAGTATGCGTTCCAACCTTTCCCACCCACCCAATACCAATATTAATTATTTAAAGTTATAGTATAATAATTAATCTAATGAAAATAGAAATCCAAAGCTGAAATGAGGACTTTTTTCTTCTTCTTCGTTTTTTTTTAAGCTTAAAGATGCTCTGAAAATGATAAATGTGATGATAAAATCTTCTTATTTTTCACCGAAAAAAAATCCTGTGAGTTTTCAATAAGTAGGGGCCCTTTAAACATAGTCTTGGAATCTACATATAATACATAAATTCTACAAGCCACCTTGTTAAGGTCCATATAATGCATGAAGTTCGATTAGTAATCGGGAAAAGTCACTAATAACTCAAGTGAAAGAGATTTGATTTTTCTTGAGTAAGGTTGAAGATTTATGAATTTTATATAAGTGTTTTGAAGATTAGACTGGATCAGATGGTCCCACCGCCACTCATTGATCAAGATGGCTTGGTTCAACTAATTAGAACCAATCTTTCATTTGAACCGAGTTGACCTGATGGTTTTGAAAGAATTGGATTGACCTGAAAACTAGAATGGTCAACTCAGTTCAAAGGAAAAAATAATTAAAAAATTTAGGTTAAGTCACTCAAATTTGCATTTTTTTTCTATTCTCTAGTTTCTTCTGTCTTCTCTTATCTCCTCTTTGATCTCTACTCCATGGCTCAGGCTCAATCTTTGACTTTTCCTCTAATATCTTCCTCTAGCTCTAACAATCCAGCCTTTAGCATCAAATTGAAAGCTCATGAGTTTGACATGATGGTGTGCCTCCAATTCTAATGTTTTTGCTTCAACATTGTAAGCTTGTGTCTACATGCCTCTGCCTTTATCTCCAACGATCCAGGCATCTAGCCTTTGACGTTGAGATCTCAAGCACCATCGACAAATTAATATTTATTTATATATTTGTGTTTATAAATATTTTTTTAATTTTTATGTCATCAGTTTAACCACCGATCTAACTGGTCGAACCATGAAAACTGTGACCCGTTGCTCTTTCCAAGTTGACGTTTGGTCTGGGTTTCAAACATTGCTTGATATATAGAAAAAAATGATATTGAAAAAGTACCTTTTAAACTTGATGATACCCAGGGCAATCCAATATTTTTGGATTTTTTTAGATGTAGTATAAAAAGGTCACTCAGAGATCATTTTTCGGTTTATACTAAACATATAATGGAAGAAATTTTTCATCATGAAATCCATCGAAAAAAATTATTTGCCATGGATTTTGTGATTGACACTTTGAAAATACGCGCCCCTTATATACGTGCCCCTTACATCTCACATATTTTAGTTGTAGTGTATATATATGTTAAGTTTGAAGCTGCCATATATATAAAGAATCTAACGATGTATACTTTACTTTGTTATACAGAAGCTTTATTTGGCCAAAGTTTAATTCTTTGACAGTGTCATCCTTCTTTCCTTTGTCCTGTTTTCTTCTCGCTATTATCGAAATCCACCCTATACAAACTACACTTTTTCGTAGAAAACATTCGTTTCTTTCCTGAACACTTACATTTTTACTCTCTCTTTCTCTTCTCTCTCCACTTCCTGCATAACTTTATTTTATTTCCACTTAACGAGAGTTGATATCACACAGAAAGAAAAAATATTTATTTAATTTGTCACTAAGTGAAAATTTCCTTTTGATGGCTTAATTGATCGTCAATCAAAGAATATTTATTCATAGACATTGCGTGCACATATCATATGGCAAGGTCTTATTTTGCTATTAACACTGATTGGATGCATAAACTAATTTTTATACCTATAATCAATTGCATAATTTGAAAGGAAAAACTGATATGCTTAACTTATATACTTGAGGGATTTTTTTTAATTAAATCAAGACATGTATATTTTGTATATTAAATATATAATGTTAAATATATAAGTCTTGTCCAATTTGAAATCATTTTGCCTACATTTAGTTTGAGCCTTAATTATTTATGATATACAAACACATACATAACCTTGAGTTTAGATTAGGGCTAAGTGATTCATGCGGAACTTTAAATGTTCATATTATGCACATACACGCACAAAGTTAATAAATCCTTTCAATTCCCTTTTTCCTAAAAGTTTAATTAAGTTGCAGAAGAGTATATAATGGGTCATTCATAAAGCTAATCCCATCAAATGAGAAATAATAGGAGATATTCATTTCTTTCATATTCAAGATTCTACAAGACAAATTGAACTCGAACTCTTCAGTACCAAGCCTTCCACACCAAATAAAACATAATAAAATATTTGAAACTGAGCCAATTTTGAGCTAGAGACTTAGGCAGGCTTGCATTTTTGGGTATATAGGAGTGGTGTAGAGTTTCCAAATCCATGACTTATTAATAAATTTAAGAGATAAATATAAGAACAAAAACATCGACAATGTTGGGAAATGTGGAATCCTTATTATTATATTCATAAAATCACCGGGCAGATACAAATCAGTTAGTTAAGGAGATAAGAAATTCTATCACTTCAAGGAAACACTGAAATTTAGAGATATTAGATGTCACGAGATGGCCAATTAGGGCATATCCTTTTTCTAACAAAGCCATGTAACTGAGCTGTGAGGCTTACGTGTCTTCTTCTTTAGACAAATAAAGCCACTCTAATGCTATTAATTATCCCATAAAATATGCCACCCAACATTCCAAAACCAATAAACAAATTATAGAACTCTTGTTCCTTAACTAGTTCTTTCTAATATAACAAATATAAATTAATTGTGCAATGGGCTGAGGTTGATGAAGACGGATCTTTGCCTGCTTAGAAGTGTGCATTACTAGATACAATGTTTTATTGTCTGGTTTTGTTCTCCTAAAAGACATTATAGAAATATCCACTTTCTGATTGATTAATTAATTAATTGTTGATCGATGTTTCTTGCTTCTGCTGATCTGATCAAGTGTTTGTGTGGTGTGTGTGTTTGTTTTTTATATTATCAAATTATGGGACATTGGGAAGGATGGGAGGGCAGAGATTCCACTTCCTTTAATTGAAGAAAGGGATGGGGCATCCTTCCAACACCTGTGTACCTTGACCAAGACTCTTGTGCCATTCTTTTCTCCCATACCAACTTCGTCTTCTTCAATTCATTTCGCCTTCTCTCTAAATTGATTAATTAAATATTTCTTTGAGGGGTTTTCTAAAAAGAACAAATGCCAATATATTGTATCCACTGGAGGCATCTCTACCTTCAATAAAATCCAAAGCTCATTCAACTGTAGCCCCCAGCACCTTCCTTTTGCTTGCATCACCGTATTCAGAGTCTGTCCCCAACTCTACCATCTTTCTCTCCTCAGGAATCGTACATCTTGCATCATGGACAATTTAATCCCTCTCTTTCACTCTCTCCCTCCCTCCCTCTCTCTCATACACGCACACATGCATGTACACACATACGGTCAGAGGGGAGACAAGCACAAGCGTTGTACATTAATGTATAGAAAGAATCCGTATAGGAAATCATGGAGATAGCAATGCTGTCACTGTCAAGAAATTAAGGTGGTAAATGTTGGGTTTTCAGGCGATCTGAATCATTAATAACAGCTAGGAGATATGTGATGAGAGTTTCTTTGTTAAAGGATGGTCAAAGGGAGGAGCGCATTATGGCCTGTCAATCTTTTCTGGGTGTCAGAGAGGGGAAATAAAATAATGAACTCTCCTTTTAGTCATTATGTAACTTGCAGATTTGTGTGCAGACTGAAAATATAGATACCAACTTCTGAAGAATGTGAGAGAGAGAGAGAGAGAGAGAGAGAGAGTATGGAGTTGTGTTGTTCACCTTCGTTCCTGCAAATGTCGATCATTTCATGACTTCGGTTAAGGAAAGTTCACCTGATTTAGGTTGCAAATTACAATCTTTTTGAGTACTAGTGTCATTTTATGTACCATGGTCATGTCTTCCCCAAGCTTCTGATCATGTCACCAGTACGAAATAAAGAGATTGTCGTATAAAGCATGTAATTCAGACGCTGAGGGAGATGTGTATATGTATATATTTCTCTCTCTAAGATGCATTATAATCTCAGACTTTGTTGTTGTTGCACTACTGCAGCATAAACTTAACGGAATCATTTGTACTTGTGCAATGCTGAAAACAGTGCCGGAGGAATTATTTTAGAATAAGAAAGAAGCAATCAAGTCTTCTTATTTAGCATTAATGCATCAAGAAGTTTGCGTTTTATTAGCACTGGATCAAGAAGTTTCCAGCATATTGTTTCTTACATATATCTTTATATGTATGTGTACATAGATGCTTTTACGTTTAAGAAATAGAAGCAGTAAAAATGTTCACGCTCTCTTGTATGCTTAAGAAAATAACTAAAATTCCTGGCAGCTAGAGTGTCAGATGCATAGATAACTCTTCGTACATTTTAGTTGGCCTACCTTGTATCAACCAAATATTAATAAACATGGTGGTATATATGAGACATGAGATTGTATTCTGTGGCATCACGAATTCCACTATGTTGATAACCAAATTAAAATAATAAATCGTATCAAAACCCCAACACTCTGTTTGTTAGCAGCAATGGATAATTTACAGTGTCACAGTAATGCAAAGTACCCTTGTTTCTTTGGCTGATTTAGTAATGTTATTGCTGCATTATTAATTACGTGCTAGCTACTGAGAAACTGGTATATTACAGTTATTTGAAGGTTGATATTTCGCTTTCATCTACGGATACCTTGGCAGTAGTTGGCACCATTATATATCTTGTTACCTAAGTTGCAGACGGCCGAAGACCACAATTTTATGAAGAGTTAAACCCAGGAAGAAAAAAATAAATAAATAAAAGTTGGAATGTAAGATAAACATGCTCTGCCAAAATTTATGGCCTGTAAGGTTCTAGTTGAGTTGAATAAATGACAGTGGCTTAGGAAGTTTTCCTGGGACTGGAATCATGAGCACTAATATCTACAAGTGTCAGGGAATAGACCGGTAAGCCATGAAAACACACACACAAATATTGCTGCATTGGGGTTCGGAGAGAGAAAGATACGAGTCACCAAAGAAATGGGGTTAAATACCTCATGAGTCATTATGCTGTGCAAGCACATAGTCACACACACACACACACACACACACACAGACCTATTTATTACGTTTGGCCTTTGCTGGTGATAGACGGTTCATGAATTTGGGTGAGGATCGGTAGTCTTCTAGAGGAAGACATTGAAAATGAGACTTGGGGAACGGGGAAGAAAAAAGGGGGTGGGGCCTTCAGAAAATATTTTGGGTGAATTAAAAATTATATGACTCATTAATTTCACCCCACCCAAACGGGGGGTGTGTGTGCGTGTATAAGAGAGAGAGGGGGGTATAAATGTGAGTTTCCCTTGTCCCTTGTTGGTGGGCTTATATAAAGGAGGATAGGACGTTGCGGTTTCCCCACTATTAAAGATAGCTATAGGTAATTAAGGGTGAAAGTGAGAGAGAAAGAGATCAGACATTAGTCCGTATAATTGGTTATTGTGAGAGATTTCATGGAAGAACATCTCAGTCCACTTGCTGTTACCCATCTCCTTCAACACACACTCAGAAGCTTGTGCATTCATGAAAATTCCCAATGGGTTTATGCGGTCTTCTGGAGGATCTTGCCCAGAAACTACCCACCACCCAAGTGAGAAGAGGATATATATATATATATATACACACACACACCATTGAATCAATTCTTGAGAAAAGATCATAGAAACAGTTTCTTTTCACTTCAGCCACACAATTCAAACATTCTCATGGCCTAATTAATGATACGTATCCTATTAATGCATTTTCCATATAAGTTAGTTGGCTTGTGTGTGTGTGTGTGTGTGTTATGATGTTCAGTTCTTATACCTTGTTGATAGGTGGGAAGGTCAAGGGGCTTATGATAGATCAAGAGGAAACAGAAGGAACTGGTATTGTTTCCTTCGTTGGCTTCGTCGTTGCGATATGTTGTTTACTTTTGTCAAGCATAAGATTGCATTGATTAAGCTCACACTTTGAACACACCAATGAAGGATATTGGTCTGGGAAGATGGTTTCTGCAATTTTGCTTCTTCATCAGCGCCTGAAATCACCTCCGGTGAATGCCCTGGTTCATCTGTCTACGGGAACTGTGAATTCCAGCACTACCAAGGACTGCAACCAGAGCTTTTCTTCAAGATGTCACATGAGATCTATAACTATGGAGAAGGGTACGTATCACCAATCTTCAGTAGATTAATCCTCGAACAATATAAATGATATCTAGAACAGGCTATATAACTATTTAACTTTATGAGATTTTGAAGCAGAGAGAGGCTAATTAAAATCTATGGGTCAGGTTGATAGGAAAAGTTGCTGCAGATCACAGTCACAAATGGATATATAAAGAACCAAATGAACAAGAAATCAACTTCTTGTCAGCGTGGCACAATTCAGCAGACTCGGTTAGAAAAATCCCATCTTGCTCATGATCATGATTTATTATAACACAAACTGCTGATATTAAGTGTCGATATGCTTGCTGATAATCTCATAAGCTTGTGATTTCATGTTTAATTGGCTTCATGCGAACTAAATCCGCCGTGTTTCCTATATATAATGCATGATTTCATGCTTACACTTTCTTCCACAAAGAAAATAAAAGGGGGAAAAAAACTGTCTGGTATCCTCATTATTTATGTTCTTTACAGCACCCAAGGACTTGGGAAGCCCAGTTCCAGTCTGGTATAAAGGTACATGTAGCCTCTTGACATTCGTATGCATAACCTATCGTATCGTCCTTAACTTTTAACTAAAAGAACTCCTTTCATGAATTAATTAAAATTCAATCGTATTATGTCTTGCAGACCATAGCCCTCATAGCCGTAAGAGAAGGTGTTGTTCAATTGGGAGCCGTTCACAAGGTATTGTATAGTGCTAAAGTATTGTATAGTACTAACTCATAACTCATCATGTCATGTCCATTTCGTTTTGTCTGGGACTGAAGGTTATTGAAGACTTGAGCTACGTGGTTCTTCTGAGGAAAAAGTTCAGCTACATCGAGAGCATCCCAGGCGTGTTGTTGCCACATCCATCATCTTCCGCATACCCTTACAAGGTGGAAGGGTACGGATCAATCCCCGAGCAATGGCAATATTTCCAACGCAGTACACTCGCACCCCCACCACCTGAGTTATATGATCACTTCAACCAGCAGCCCCTGAAAATCACTCCATCAATGAGCAGCCTTGAGGCACTTCTCTCTAAGCTTCCCTCAGTCGTACCGCCAACGCAAACACAGCCAAATCAGTCCAATCATCATCATCATCATCTTGTGCCATCCCATCATCACCAAAGGCCCTTAGAGTTTCTGGGAATGCAGAAAGCAGCAAAAGAAGAGATTGATGATCAAGAGGTATATAGACCAGAGCTTGATGTGGGTGAGAGCAGTAGCTCCATACCAGAAGGATACCACCAACCACCACCACCAGCATTTCCAAGATCAGAATTTGACTAATGAAGCCAATCATGGGTTTTGAGTATAATATCAATAATAGTAGTAGTAATAAAACCCATAGAGGGCATTAATTAGCACCACATATGCATATGTTTCTAGACTAGTTTCAGGTGGGAAAAATGAAGATGATCAGTCCCAAGTCCTAACACTGTTGTAGTGAGTTTGTTAGGTTCAGTATTATTATTTATTATAAGGCTAGTCTTTTCTTTAAAGCTTTAATATATGGCAAGCCAAGGACTTCCAATCAATGCATGCATGCACATCCGGTGCTGATCTGGTTTATGGGAGTGTGAGAGAGATAAGTGTGTGTGTGGGTGTGTGTGAAGCAACAAAATGTAGTAAACCGTGGTTCAAAAATCCATGAACTTGTGCAACTTAATTAAGGGAAAGGTAGTCCTTTGAACTGGAAAATACTTTTTTTTTTTTGGTGTTAAGTACAGTACTGTATCTCACGAGTTTTTATCTCAGACTAACCTAATTGATAACTTGTAGTCACCTCTTTAAGGTATACCCTCCATCGAGAATTATTCAAGGGTTTGAACTTGAAATTTTTGATTAAACTGAACCAACCCTTTACCAATTAATTAAAGCGGCCGGTGTAACTAGTAAAGACTTTTAATCATATTATAGTACACAATAATGAAATCGAATATAGTTTGGCGAAAAAAAAAAAATCGAATATAGTTAATGGTCTGAAACACAATTACAAGAAGTGCTCACAACGATGATCGATTCTGTATAGTATGAGTGAAACGTAAAGATCATGAATAAGGATAGAGAATAAAACATGTAATAAAACCATTATCTTGGGTCAGGTGACAGGAGATAATCGACACACACACACACAGCGAGAGAGATCGGTCTATTTCACTATTGCTGCTTGCATGATTGGACTAGACTGGCAAATCCTTGTTCAGAAGATGACTCCAAATAATGGTTCTGTTCTATCACCGAAAAAAAAAAAAAAAAAAAAGGAACTCCAATGGTTTCATCGGCAGGCTTCTGGATGGATGGACCATGAACTGTTTGGGAAGAAATAATATTACTTGGCTCATATATAGTTTTGCGGTTAATTGGAGTAGTCTTTTCGTATATTTTGTACCAAGAGTATTCATAATATTTCACAGAATACAGCAATTAATTGATTTATTTTAAGGATAACATATCAATACGGTGTCACTTTAATAAATAATAATTGAAAAGATAATATTCAACTATTATTTGTTATATCAAAGATCAATATATTAATTTTAGTGTAAATTTGACGTCGGTTTTTTTTCCCTCTTTTTCCAGCGATTTGAATGTGCTTTTTACTTATATTTTTAAAGCAATAAATTCGAATATGAGTTACTGATTAATACTTTTGATAGGGATGGAAACCTTATTAAACTATTTTATTGTAGAAAAGGAAACTAAACTAGTTGATTATTAAAGTTGAATTAAGTTACTGATTAACATTGAGGATATACATTTTTAAAGATACTTATTTCTAAAATATGAGATTTGACATCATTATCCTAATTAATGCAAGGTAAGTGGAAGTAGCAGTTAATTATAGCCAGGATGAGACTTCGATCAAAAGTTAAGAAGAGGCCATTTGTGGGAGATTTTAGAGCATGTCATCTTCGTCAAACCTTCTGAAGTTAGATACAACTTCTAAAGATAGAAGAGATGCACCATTTGTCCCAGGTTATGGAATAAAGAGACAAACAATAAATTAGGAACACAATCACACAATTAGTTAATATTCCTTTCCATTATATTTACAAGTCACTTTCAACTATTTTGCTAAAATCAATTAGAGGTAGTTCAATTATTGATATTGTTTAAAAAAGAAAACAAAATTTCCAACTCACTCTTATTAAATACATCATCATCAAAATATTTTCTCTCTCCTGTAATTTTACTCTCTACTCATTTGAAAATTGTAAAAGTGTAAACTTGAAAAATACTCCCTTTAATCCTATTTGTAAAACATCTTTTAGAAATAATAGTTGATCCAAAATGTAGGACACATGGTAATAATTAAAACACTTTTTTTAATTTTATCCTTTCTTAATTAATGTGAAGGTATTTAATGTAGTTATATCATTATTTAAAGTGAAAGATAAAAATGAAAGTATATAACATTTTTTATGATATGAAGAAAAAAACTAAATTTTTTTAATATGCGTGAAATAGTTGAAAGTGTCTTACAATTAATAATTTAAAACCATACCAAACTAAACAGTTGGACCATTGACCAGAGTTGTTAATGGCTCGATTTGGATCAAAAAATTTACATAATTGAGCTAGATTGGAAAAGAGTTGAGCTACTATTAAGCTGAAAATTAGAGATGAACTAGAAATTGGAGTGATTTTCAAAAAAAAAAAAAAACTAGAAGGCTTTAAACATAATATTAAAAAAATTTAAAATTAGATCATACTAAAAGCTAACTTTTTTTTGAACAATTTACATGTATAAAATATGATTTGAAATCCTTTTTTATAAAGATATTAAGAATTATAAATGCAAATGTAAATATTTTTGAGTCTGCTCATATTTAATTTAACCTAAATTTACTTATATTTGATAAGTTATAAAATTATAATTTATGATATTATTAATTTATGATTATGCTATTTCATTTTATTGACATACTATAAATTTTTTCTTATATTTATTATATATATATACATTTAATATTATTTTAATTTAATTATTATATCACCGGTTCAATCACTGTCTAAATAGTTAAATCATAAAAACTTAGAATCACTAACTTTTCTTGTTCAACATTCGGTCCAACTTTTAAAACATTGCATACATTAAGGACAAGAGGGAGGGAGTAATTAATGATTATTTTTTAATATAAAATGACTTATAAAATAGATCGAGGCCACTCAAATATACGGGTGAGTGTTTATAATTTTTTTTACTTTGAAAATTTATTTAATTTAGGCTTAATGCTAAGGCAGTCTACAACATGAGCTATTTGTCTCCTATAATTTTTTTAAAAAATTATCTTTGAGTTTGTTGTATTATACAACTTTTTCCTTTTCCGAAACCTGCTCAAATTTTTTATTATATATTAAAAATTATCTACATAAAATTTTTTAAATTTTTGTTGGAATATAATTATGCAAGTTTCCTTTTCCAAGAGATTTTGAAAAGACAACTAATTTACTGTATATTTAGGCCCCAAAAAAATTTACTGTATAATTCACTTTTTAATTTTTAAAGAAGATTCAGATAATACTAGTAAATGAGAATAAGAATGCTGCTACAGTATTAATATTGTTTAAAGAATACTTTTGATTCGGAGAGACACAGTGTGTGTCTATATAGCCTCAGTAAAATTAACACATAAACAATCATATATGTTAACCTGTCTCCTGTCTCCAATTCAACAAAAGAGACACCTAATTTTAAATTTCGTGTGAATATTTCATGGTCAGCTTTGTCAGGGGTTTAAGGGTCCTCTCGGACACTACAAAAGCACTACAAAAGCATTTTGTTTTTCCCCCATCGGCCGACAGCACAAAAGTTTAGATGCAATCATGCGAGAGAAAAATGATGACATCCCCTCGAGGAAATTTGGGATGATGTAAAATAGGCACAAAAAACAAATTAAAATTAAAAGGAAAAATTTCAATCTAAACACATTGACCAAATATAAGAAAAAAAGAAAGCTGTCTAAAATATGAAACTTCATTGCACACCAAAAAAAGTGAAATGAGATTAAAATGTTGAGGAAAATGATTTGGGGGTCAAAAAAAGCTTCTTTAGTTAACTACGTTCAAATTTCACGATCAAGAGGCAGCATCTTCGAACCGGCAAGGAACAATCAAAGACTGTGGAGGAAACCAGGAGAGAAGGGGTTTAGGAAAGAAGAGTTTCAGAAAGGGCTTGGAGTGAGAGACATGGAGCTAATCAAAGAACAATGTCATTAAGCACAGTTTCATGGGAGACAGAAGAGGAAAGGGGATTTTTTTTTTTTTTTTCCCCTTAATTTAAGAGAGTTAATGAACAATTGCCATAGAAAAACAAACCAACTTTAGTATGAGAAATTTATAACTTCATTTACCATAATAACAACATTAAGAATAAAATCAAATTAAATTATGCACATAAACAACTCATATAGAAAAAGTAACCATTTTAGTATGAGTAATAAACAACTTTATTACAAGAAATTTGCAATTCTTTTTATCATGATAACTAACTTAAAATAAAATCAAGTGAAGTCAGACGCATAAGCAACTCACATAGAAAAAATAATCACTTTAATATGGAAAATAAAATAAACAATTTTAGTATGGAGAATTTGCAACTTTTTTTTTTACCATGATAACAACATTAAAAATAAAATCAAGTTAAGCTATGTGCACAAATAACTCTTATAAGAAAGCTAACCACTTCAATTTGGGCATAAACAACTTCAATGTGAGAAATTTGCAACTCTTTTTAATATGATAATAACACTAAGAATAAAATTAAGTAAAACTATACATGCAAACAACTCCTATAGAAAAAGTAATTACTTCAGTAGGGCAATAAACAATTTTAATAGAAAGAATTTGCAACTTTTTTTACCATAATAACAACACTAAAAATAAAATCAAGTGAAGCTATGCGCATATTATAGTTATTCATTTATCTAGCATGACTTGTTATTTATGGAAGTGGCTTTAGCCTATTTAAAGACATTTGCCAAATTCCCCCTACTAATGTTGTTTGTTTCTCATACTGAAATAGTTAATTTTCTCATAGGAGTTGTTTGTGTGCAGAACTTTACTTTATTATTTTCTTTGTGCTGTTATTATGGTAAAAAGAGTTACAAATTTTCTATACTGAAATTATTCATTATTCATATTGAAGTAGTTACTTTCCTACAAAAGTTGTTTGTACATATAACTTTATTTTATTTTATTCTTGTATTGTTATCATGGAAAAAAGAGTTACAAATTTCCCATACTGAAATTGTTTATAGCCCATATTGAAATGGTTACTTTTCTTACAAGAGTTGTTGATACACACAGCTTTACTTGATTTTATTCTTAGTGTTATTATCATGATAAGTGAAGTTACAAATTTCTCGTACCGAAATTATTCATTTCCTTATAGCAACTGTTCATTAACCCTTTTTAATTTTTATTTTTTTTAAACATTCTCCCTTACCTCTTCTCTCTCCCATGAAACTGTCTTTGACGACATTCTTTGCTCTCCATCAGGCTACTGCTCCATGTCTAGCTCTCCAAGCACTTCATCAAACTCTTTTTCCAAAACCCTCCTTCCACCATCTTCCCTCCTTTTCCACCGCAAAACCTCTTATTGCTCCCCACTAGTTTGAAGATTCTGTTGATGCTGTCTCTTGACTGTAAAATTTGGTCGCTTCTAATTGAATAAGGTTTTTTTAATTGAAAAGAAAATTAATTCTATCATTTCCCTCAACATTTTAATTTCATTTCACTGTATGCAGTTAAGTTTCAAACTTTACGGGCTTTCTTTTTATTATGTTTGATCAAAGAATCTAAATTAAAATTTTCCCAAATTAAAACCCTGCATGAATTTATGGCCTTCAAAAAAAAAAATACTGCATACAAATCTCAAGGAAATTCAATGGCAGGGGTGAAAAAGAAACTCCCTTTGGCTTCCAATTTTAGAGAATACCTATGGTCCCTATGTCTAAATCATTAAAAAATGTTTCCCATAAACTCCTTATTAAATTTATGTTAGAAAATAAGCTCTTTAATCATTAGAATATAAACTTTTATCAGGGTTCAAATCTGACAAATAGTTACAATTTAGAACAAATTAAGAAATTAAACTACCTCTAACAACTTTTTTTAATATATGAAAAGTAGTTCGCTGACGTGTATTCAAAGACCACAAGGAATAATATCTTTTTTTCCGTTGGCAACATGTGTGTGTGTGTATCCTTTTTTCTGAATCCTTTCTTCAATCCTAATAAACAAACACTAGCAAACAAAATACACTTTGCATTGTGCCGCGAGCAAGAAAGGCTAAAACAGAGTGGTCTGCATCCACATTAAGTCAAGTCAAACAGGCTAAATTGATAATGGTTGCATTTATAAATAATGTACACGTGTATATAAAAGAATGAAATTTGCTTCAACAACTTTCAGACGAAATGGATCAATGGAAAGCTGCGACTTCATCAATGAAGAGTTTGAGGAGGCTCTCAATACTCATAACCTTATGGTCTGAGTTATCCCTAACCCGCACACTTACCTGAAAAAACAAGTCAATGTTTAGCTTCCTGATTGCCTAGGAGTAACATGATTTAGGGAGAATGACAATTAAGTCACAGAAGATTGAATTAATGACAGTTAGGTCCCTGATATTTAAAAAAAAATTACAAATATCAATTCAGAATTTCAGATAGTTACAATCCAAAAATTATACTCGAAGCTTAAATGTATTATCTATAATTGAAACTCTTAATTTTCAACTCATCTTTCAGAAAATTGTCAGGGAGCTAAGTGTAATTAATTCAATGTTTTGGGATCTAACTATCATTCTCCTTGAAAACAATCACATAGGATAATGACACCCCTCAATTTTTTCTTTCCTAGAAGAAAATTCATAGTAACTGGCAAGGGAACCTAAAGATGATAATTGTCTCCACATGGATTTTGTGTTCATGGAAACTTCAAGGTCTTTTTAAGTTTTGCATCCTTCAGCACACCTGACCTCTTTAAATTTCATCAGATACCACTGCCAACCATCTCCTATAGATATAACACGTCCCCAACTAAAGAGTAACCCAGAATTTTCACCCCCCACAAACAAAAGTAACCTCGAGACTTCAATTATTCCACATGCGCTAAGAATGTTATGACAAGTTGAGAGAACGTAGCTAGCAAACTCAATATTATACTATCAAGGATCAATTTATCAGATAGCATAAGAAATAGCAAAAACCTGTCCGGTCTTAGCTTCCTCCTCTCCAACTACCAGTATGTAGTTATACTGTGCTAACTGAGCTTCACGCACCTGCACCAGGCCAGAACTCTACTATTAAACACAAGTTGCAAATGTTTTAATTAAATGATTAAAGACAACAAATAATTAAAAATATGCCAGTTAGGAAGAAAGGATCGTATCACTACATGATAAAGGACATGTAAGCGCCTCCAAACAAGACCCAAGAAATGGGGGAAAAAGTTGGCTACCAAACCAAGGTTCTAGTGGAACACAGTGTACACCATATGTTGAATGACAGTTGGAACAACTATGGTCCTCTACATTTTAAACATTATGCCAAATATATCCGTGGGATCATAATGACTTTCAAATGCCAGGCAGGTGCATAATCAAATTTTGGGTTCTGGAAGCTTTGGGCAATATGTACCTTCTTCTGAATCTTCCTATCAGTTGTATCAGCATCAACATAATAACCTGCTTGATGAATCTTATCCCGCACCTAGAAAATTGAAGCAGTAGAAAATGTCATTCCAAGGAAAATAATATCATATTTAAATGAAAGAAGGTCAAGCCAGCCACAAGAATTATCAGAGAAGCTAGAACACTAGATTGACACAGATTTAAACTCAGACTTTGATCAACAGAGCGATTCCAAAGACAATAAAATTACATTTAAATGAAGAGAATCATTGACATCAAATCAGCTCTATGCCGACTAATAGAATTATGGCTTTATGCACATGACAAAAAGTGCTTCTGATAATTAAAAAGAAAATAAAATTGATTCCACATGATATATGAGATACAGTAGCGAACTGTGCCTTTTATACTTCTACGATAAGAATATGAGGCAGAGGGCAAAGCCAAATATGTACACAGCCAAGTACCTCAATTGCATAAGACTGTGATTTCTCTGACACAGGGCAAACTATTGCTTGACGAGGACTGAGCCAGAAGGGCCATTTACCCTTGTAATGCTCCAATAATATAGCAAACATGCGCTCAACAGATCCTAGAACAGCTCTGTGTATCATTACAGGTCTTTCAATTTTGGCTTCATCCTCAGCTGAGTATTCCAACTTGAAACGATCAGGAAGCTGGAAGTCAAGCTGCAAGGAACCACATTCATGTAATTATCAGTGAATAAATTATGCAACCTGAGTCAATATAAATTAAATCAAATGAAGTGAACCTGCAAAGTTGCACACTGAAATTTCCTGCTCAACGCATCAGATACACTGATATCTATCTTTGGTCCATAGAATGCACCGTCTCCTTCATCTAACTGTAAGATACTCATAGCATTAACATTAAGATGATAAAACAACACAATAGATTTAACAGAGTTGGAAGAATAGCAGCTGCAATACGTTCTGCTAACCATGCACCCATCTCGTCAGCATTAAACAGCCAGTTAGAGAATCATCATGTATGCCACTTTTGGCAACCAGGCCCGCAGATCTAAGCTACATCTAAATTTGCCTAAAAAGAAAATTCCATTTTTCATGCAGAAATGTATTTCAGGACAAGATTAATTGAAATTTCAATTTTGGAAATTTTCACCCAGGACTGGAGTGTCCTGAAGAGAGATCATAATTCCTTGTAATGGAAACAAATTCACTGACGAAAGTCAAGAGATGGCATGGTATATATACAAAATATGAACAAATAAGGACAAAAGGTACTATGCAAAGTCAAATATATCAAGAAAATCAAATTAACATATTTATTGATTTTATTCCTCAAAAATTATAATTTAATTCCATGGCTTGTAAAAGAAATATCACCAATTTAGAAAACAATTCAGATCATAATCTATCTATTAACAACTACTAATAAATGATTATTATGGCATGTGATAAACATTGTAAAAATAGTCATGAGAGATGCAATTATTAACATCTTGTTTATATTTTTAAAAATTAATCATTGTGCTCAAGGCTAGTTGGATAAGGCTCGTTATTGCAAATAGAAGAGTAATAATCACCTGCCAAGGCTTTCCAAACTCATCTAAAGCTTCTTTGAGTGCAGTTTCAGCCTTCTCCCAGGTTGCTAAATCTCCAAGGTATTTCTCTGGCCTCTACTCATATTCAACGTGTAAAGTAGGGTTAGTAATTGTTAAATGAAGCCAAAGAGAAATGAATATAGGTCAGAACCTGGAAATGACTATAATCTGTTGCGATTGATAAGCCAATAATGCTATTTCAATGAAGCTGCTATTTAAAAGAATATGAAAACGATGAAAGTAACTTTCATGAAAGGCAGCATATATCTAATTTTCCTGAACTACATCGGTGTTTTCTTGTTTAATCACCCCATCAAATATAAGCATGAATGGAGATTGAATGATTGTATTTCATACTACTCAAGAGATTTAATCAAAACTTAAGGCATAAACACAATAATAGTACGCTTCTTTTCATACAAGTTATCAGGTACACCCCTGCTTTAGTGCCTGCTTTACTAAGCAAGTTACCATGCACACAATCATAAAGCTTCACACAAGCCATGTTGCAAATTACATACATCAAAACAAGTCTAAATTGTAAGTCAAATTAAGAAGTATAATGAAGCTTGAGTATATTATTTTCCAGCCACAAATCTAAGAAGAGTTTCAAAAAGTGAAGGTATATAATTTATGGATGATGTTTGTCATGCTGTATAATCTATAGATAATAGATAAATAAATCATAACTTTTTTTTTTAATTTATTGACAAAGACAACTAATGTTTGTCATACTATATAATTTATAGATAATAGTAATGATTAAAAAAACCAGACTAGACCAGATAGTCGGGCCATCAACCTATCAGGCTAATGGCTCGGTCAAGCTGAAAAAACTATTTGGAGAGTTCGACCAAATTAGACTGCTTTGGACTGGGAACCAAATTCAGTTATTAAAAACTGGACGGCTCAAAAAATGACCCTTTTTTCTTTTCTTATCAATTTTTCAAAGAAAATGACCCATTTTTTAATTATTTGATATTATGTTGTATCATGTGGCTTGTTAAATCATGATAAACTTAAAATTGGTTTTATTTTTAAATTAAGTAGCAATTTCATATATATTTCTTATATTTAGATCATTATATACATATTTTTTTTAAATTTAATTATTATGCCATTGGTTTGACCATCAATCCGACTAGGTTGGACCATGCAAACTATGAACCGCTAGCCTCTCCAATTCAATATCCAATCGGTTCTAAAAACATTGGATAATAGATAATAAAGGAATTTTGGTCAAAATAATAAACAATGTTAGCTTATTTTTGTTATATAGGAGGTCAATGTAGTGCGCCTTTTCATTTCAAGTAATGGTGGGAAGATTTTCATCAGAGAAAACACTCACGTAATCTGAGCATCTCTTAGGATAAGAATTATTTACCAAAGAGAAAATACTCCAGGATAAACATGACCTGGGGATATACTTCATAAACATGAGAGACAGAGAAAGGAGCATGATTATCAAGCTTCCACAATCTCTTCGCACAGGGTGAAGGCGGCAGTCCACCAGAGAAGCAATTAATCAGCAGTATTTTGAATTTGAACCAACTACACAGTCAAAATTAAATCCCAAAACAAGAGCCGTTTACCAAATGCAGTTGTGTTAAAATAAAGAGATTTATTGACAACCAGATGGTAGCTTCTTCGCAAATCCAGACGAGAGACTATTAAGAGCGCAAGGTTCAACTAAGCATTTCTGCTATGGTATTACCAGCATTGAAATAGGCAGATAAGAAAATTATTAACAGTAAAAAGTAACAGCATACCGTGGAAAGCTTCAGATCATAGGTGAAACCAAATACTTTATAGGCATAATTGATAAAGTCCAAGGCGCCTCTCACTTCCTCCTTTACCTGTAAAATGAATCATATTAACAAATATAACTTCAATTCACAGCAGACTTTAAAATTGTTGTCAGTTCGACTTTTAAATTTAAACTGACCTGGGACTCCCTGCAGAAGATATGGGCATCATCCTGTGAAAATGCATAAGTTGAAAGATATGAAAAGAACAAAAAGCTACTCGCACAAGCAAAGAATACAGTAATAATCCCCCTATCATGATTTACAATAAGAAAAACCATACGTATTTTACTTTTTGACAAATCAACCTCACAAAATCTAAATGAAAACTTCAGCATCATAAGCCCAGAATCTCTAGCATGATTCAACCAAAACCTACCAACTCTAGGACTCTCTTGTTACTTCTCAGAAGAAATTCACAACATCATCTGACTCCAACAAGTGCTTTCAAATTCTCCCAAGGCATTATATATATAGATATATATCTCTGTGCCAATCAAATTGAAAAGGCTTCTTCCACAGAGAGTAATGCTATATATAAGCCTACCCCAGTGTGCCTTTAAGGTGATATTGAGTTTCATAAAACAAACATGGCAAGCAACCCTGATTAGGAACTGGACAATATAATTATTTTATTGTTCATATATGTTCAGCGTGAGAAGTTATACCTGCTGGAATCTCCTAACACGTGTCAATCCACTCAAGGCACCACTAGCCTCATTCCGATGTAAAACCCCAAAATCAGCCAGTCGAAGAGGAAGTTCTGCAAGATCATTAAAAAATATTTACGATGACAATGGCCAAATATGCCATATGCAATATATTGCATTAGCAATCCAACTATAAAAAAAATTCTGCATCATTTGATAATGCTAAACTCATGGGAACAGGGAAACAAACTAATAAAAAAGATTCTATTTGTTCAATAGATCATAAAAGGATGCAACTCCTAAGAATGATAGCAGGCTGACAAACTTAAGCAAACTAAAAATAAATTATAAAAAAGAAGACAGTTCCTAATTACAATTACATCATGCTCCCTCCGGTCCTATTTGTAGGACACCTTCTATAAGTAATTTAGTCCAAAATGTAGAACACCTTATAATAATTAAATCACTTTTTCCAATTTTACCCTTTATTAATTAGTGTGAAGATATTTAATGTTGTTGCATCATGGTTTAAGTCAAGGGTAAAAATGAAAGTTCATGGCATTTTTCTTATATCATCAAGAAAAAAACTAACTTTTTTTAAGATGCGCAAAACAGTTGAAAGTGTCCTACAATAAGGACTGGAGGGAGTACATCAATATAATCAACATGAAACTCTCCTTATACAGTTTTGTATCTCCTTTCATAAATCTCAATTTAAGGAAAGTCGGAAGTTAAACATTTCATTCAACTGAAACGAATTCATCAACTCAGTTGAAACCATCATTATTCCCACTTAAAACATAAGTTAAAATCTTAATAGAGCCAGTATGATGTTCATCAACTTTTCTCAGGTTAGGGCTCAATCATTTGTACCTTTTGCGATTCAGTTTGAAATCCAGACCAGCCCAGAAAATCTAAGAAAATATAAAAGATTCTCTTTTTCACGACATCAACATTGGTGTGAATGGATATTACCTCTGTATGAGCGAACTCTGTGCTTAAACATCAAGCAATGCCCTGGGCAATTCATTGGTTTCAGCCCAAACTCTTGCTTTTCAATCTACAATACACCATATAAATATAACATGGTAAGATGTAATTTGATAGCTTGCCCACAAAGATATGTGTTTGTGAGTTTGTGCAAGGCTTATTAAGTATGTGTAAGAAGTTCTTGAAGTTTATTATTGGCAGTTAAGAACAGAACAGTATCAAGGGGTTGGCTAGTCAATCAGTGGTCTAACTCCCTCCCTCTCATATAATCATGTAATGGAGCCCTGGGGGAGTTATAACACTAGATGAGTTCACATTATTTGATCTCTTTCTGTTCTATATTCTTCTATAATAACATTCCCTTTTGTGCTATCGTTGGGTGCACGTATGAGTGTGTATATGACATGAACGCGTACCTCAAAGACAAACATATTCTCCTTGTAGTTTGCAGCATGTCCAGATTGCTCCCACAGCTCCATATTATAAACATTAGGAGATATAACCTGATGAATCAAGAAACTAAGAGATCTTTCTTGAAGATCATTTGTTGTCACAGCAAACAACTTGTAATATAAAACTCAACCTCTTGGTAACCTCTTTCCCTATATTGATTTCGAATAAATTCCACCAGTTTGTTGTAAATCCGAGTGCCATGGGGAAGAAAAAAACCAACTTCCTGGGCTGATATTGGCAACGATGGATTAAAAAGGCATCAACCAGAGAAGCTTGATTAAAGTTGAAATTACATGATTAAAAACTTACTATACCTCCACTCATGATGCAGAATAAGTTCCTGTTTTACACCCAACAATCTGTGGTCATACTTTTTAGCCTCCTCCAACCGGTTGATATATTCCTGAACAGAAAAGACATTTTAAAAGATAAAACCTAAGACAAAAATCAATATATAGAAATTTCATGAGCACACCCTTTCTTAAATGCATTCAGTCATGAAAAAGCTTCAGAAGAAAAAATTCCTCTTCTTTATTCAGAAGATGGAGGTTCAAGGTAACACTTGATTTGTGACAATATTTTGTGGTTGGGTGCTAGAAGGTATTGCTGCAGATGGTTTGGTCAATCAACTCAGTTTGCAAGACCAGATACCAATAAAGAGTACCCTCTTATTATTAGAAAATAAAACAAAAAAATACCTTCAAACTCTTTTGATCAGGATAAGATATCCCATAAACTCTCTGCAAACTTTCTCGGTCTTTGTCCCCTCTCCAATATGCTGAGGAAGCCTGGAATTGCAATAACATAGTGATGACTTTCGATGTGAGTTGCATGGAAGAAGTTTCATATGTCAGCTCTAGCTCTAATATATACCTTTAGACAAGCAAGTGCTTTCACAAAGGATGTGTTAGGTATATGTGGTCCACGACACAGATCAACCAAGGGACCACATCTGTATACTGTGATAGTTTTGTCTGCAGGCAGATCATTGATGATTTCAACCTGATCATGATAACCAAAATAATTGCAGCATCATTAATCACCATAGAAGGAAACTAGGAAATGATGCCACCAAAGATAATACGGGTAGGTGATGCCATCAAAATAAAGCAACTATACTTGCCTTAAACTTATTGTCAGAAAACATTTCAAGTGCCTGATCCTTTGATACTTCAATGCGTTCAAATGGTTGTTTCTCCTGAAAATAAGAACTACCACTGATCATATACAACAGAAAAGCATTGATAATGATAACCTATAAGCAATATCATGCACAAAATCAAAACTCAGTATTCCACGTAGCAATAAACTACAGTTGAGAAGTACTGTGAACAAAAGACCTTGAGTAAATAAGAAATTGATGACGAATTTAACAAACAACTCACGAAGTTCAAAATGAATTGTATTCAATTTTAGTTTCCAATTAAAAAATGTGCAACAGATTGTTGTGACTGAAGACTTCTATACACCACTTGGACGTTTGACGCATCTAGTCAACCCATTCTTCCCCTTCACCGTCCAACCACATGGACCATCAAGAAATCTTTCTCAGAAAAAAAAAAAGAAATGACAGTACAACCAGCAAAAATATCTCTATTTGCAAGCATAAGAATATCAGCTATAGAAATACTACCTCCGTCCTTTTTATAAGAGGCCTTCCAGAACCTCTCTCTAATTCACAATATAAGGGATTTTGTCAAATTTTTTAATGGTTGGATCATTTTACCCCTTAGTCCCTTGAAAATTGCAAAAAGAATTAATTATGCTTTGAAAAGGAGTCTTCTAATAAATAGGGGCAAAAATGGAACATTGACATACGTTTATACCATTTTAATTAATAAATAGAGCACATGGCGTCTTGCAATCCATGTAGCCGACCCCACCTAGTGGGATAAAGGCTTGTTGTTGTTGTTGTTGTTGTTGCATAAAACAGTTGAAAATACCTTATAAAAAGGGATGGAGAGAGCATAAGCAAAAGTTTTACATTTACAAAGACCCTTTTTTGCTCTTACATCTCTATAATAAAATCAATTGAACAGGGAGAAATTAATATGATCAGCAAACCTTTTATAAAGTGCTAGTGACCACAACAGTAGTATCAATAATAATAATGAAAAGGAGACGCAGATATGAGAATAAATAGAAATACCGCAACAGCCTTTGAAGCCCCAGATTCTATCTGCTTAAAGTGATCGTCATTCAAACTCAAGTCACCATAAAACGCATCATAATAGAATCCCTGCAAGGAATTTTTACTATGTCATTAGCTAACCACCACTCCATTTCACAAAAATGACAACCCATGCAAAGATGAGAAGGAAAACATGTACGTCTTTTTAATTAAGAATATCTCTATATAATACAAAGTACTAGCATTGTTTTTTTTTTCCGATAAAAAGAGCTAGCATCAAATGGAACATCAGAATCACATGCAAACTACAGTTGTTTGAATGGACAGTGTAAAAGGGAAAAACTCCAGATACCTTGCCATATTCAAGTATCATTCATTTTCTTCTCTTTGCCTTTTTATATAAATGAGTTAATCCAAAGTCAGTTGCAATTTAACTCTTTAAAACAATATCCAAATAAGCATAGGAAAAACCTCACACCAGAATCTCAGACACCCACAACAATCAGATAAAAATATATCATAAGTGACTTTGGGAAAGATGTGACTATAAAATTTACCATAAAGAAGAAAAGGCCCCCATGATGCTCCTTTGTGAGGTTAATTCATATCACATAATCAACATTATTCAAAGCAATGTATCATTTTCTTATCAAAGCAGACGCATAAATTGTAGTGCCCCCAACAATGGATGCTACTACATTAACAGCAATGTAATTCAAAACTCATAATCATTTTAAACCTGCAATGATTTTAGTACTTCCATTATAACTCATATCTACCATTCCACAATATCTGAGTGGCTCACTCAGATAAAAACATTGTCCGCATGAATTTTATTCCGTTTGAATAGACAAACTATGTGCGTCAATGAATAAAAGTTTAGCATAAACATTCGAGAGTACCAACACTCATAACATACAATACAAAATAAAGGCCCAAAAAACAAATTAAAAAAGTTAATTAGAAATACGTAAGTATAATAGTAAGTTTACAACAAACCTCTCCTCTAGTGGTGCAGGGTCCAATGCAGAGCTTGCATCCATACTCCACCTCAAGGGCCTGCGCAATAACGATGAGACTTAAGTCCATTCCGAGCCAAATATTGAATTTTCATAGAAACCAAGTCTCAAGTACAGCACCTGCCCCAAAATGTGAGCACTGGAATGCCAGAAAGTGTCACGTCCTTCATCGTCTTCAAATTTGAAAATCTGAAGCTCACAATCACCTTCCAAGGGCCTTGTCATGTCCCATAGGACCCCATTCACTTTGGCAATCAAAGCATTAGCAGCCAAATTCTTGGAAATCTCCCTGGCAATATCCAGGGGTGAGGTCACCCATTTCTTCCCTTCCTTGACATTCTTGTCCGGCAAAGTTATCCTTTTCATTCGAAGATAAGAGAAACACACATCACCCAGTAACAAAAAGTCAAAAACGGAAGAAACAGTATAAGAATTCCCCATTACCAATAAGATAAGTAGACTAATTTACTTGATGGGATCGGCGGGAAGGGATTGGCGTTGAACGAGTTGCTGAGCTTTGATGGTCTCGAAGAGTTGGATGCGCTTGGGGATGACGGTGTTGAGATAGACTTCGTCTTTGGCATGAGCCACCATGGCTGCCGATGCTTGAAATGTGGATTGCGAAGCGGAGGAGAAGGAGGCAAAAGGCAGAGCCTTACGAAGCAGAAAAGGGGAAAATGCAGAAGTCGAAGAAGCGTAACGGCGGAAGCGGATTAGTGTTGGATAGCACATAGCACAGCCACCATGGGAACTGGAGACTGCTGTTTTTGACGCCAACCTGAGGTTTAGGGTTTTTTTTTTCTTAAAAAAACTGTGGTAATAATACTCGGTTTGATAAGAAATTAATTTTAATTCTATGTATAAATATTTTATTATTTTTATATTTACCTATACTTTTATTCTTATTAAATACTAAAAAAATTATTAAAAATATTTTTTTATTTTTATTATAAAATAGTGATAAAAATTTATTAAATTTTAAGACAATTATTAAATATATTAAAAATAACTTATGAATAAAATCAAAAAAAATATATTATTACACATAATCATCCATGTATTATCCATATGTCTTGTATAAAATATCTCTATGTAAGTATCTAACTACTTTATTAAACTCAAAAATAAATTATTAATTTTGTTTGAAAATAAAATAATTTTTTAGTGTTATCTATATTTAAATAAAAAATTAAAATAAATTATTAATAATGTCTTAAAAAAGTATAATTTATTATTATTAAATAGTAAACTTATCTTTCAAAATATTTTTCTCCCATGTGTACCAGTTATTTAAAGAAAATTGTGAAAAATAAACTAAAAAAATAACTAATAGTTCATCTTTTCATGTAAAATGAGAAAAAAAAAAATCATCAATTGCTTTTATAATCTGAAAAAAGTGAATGGATGTGTTTGGTATATTTTCTTTTTCACTCATTCTTACATGCACTCGTCTTTAATCACATTTAGCTTGTCATAACCATGGGAATAATAGTTTCTCTCACACTAATCTTCATTGATTAATATTGCTTAAATGTTGGAAATTTAAATCGATAACCTTATGCATATCAATTCTTATTCTTGTCTGTCTATTGCTCTCTTCATACAAAAATTTATATATGATCAGTATTTTTATCAATCAATATCATCCTATTTTTTCCCATCAACCAAACATGCCTTTAACTTTCTAGTTGCTTCTGACCAACGCCAAGTTCATTGCTCCATGACACTTAACGCAATGCCAGCAGTAGGATATGCTAACTGGATATTGAAAATTAAATTTGTTTTATACATCTGCGCATATTTAAGATAATATTAATAGTAATATTCATAACTTGGGTGATTAAAATAGTTATATTTTATATGATATTGATTTTGTATTAATATTTTTTTAAATAAGAGGGTTATACTTAATAAAATTTTGATTGAAAATTAGAAGGGAACACCTAAGAATTAATTAAATATTTTCTTGGCAGCTTATGAATAATACAGCTCTATGTGAATTTAATAAATATATTGACATATTGATTATTATAAGATAATTGAAATAAATCTTAAAATTTAAACAATAATTAATTATTCTAACTAAACTGACATTTGATTTAGTGTAATTTTCAATTTCAGAATCATGTTCTCCTTTTTTTCCCCCAAAGAATCAAGTTCTCTTATAATAAATTAAACTGACATTTGATTTAGACAGAAAAGATAAATACGATGCCCATATTACCGTGAAATGAGTGTCCACAAGTTATTCGTCAGTCAAAGTCCCGCAATTAATTAATTAATATCATTTATTTGACTTTGATTGTTTCGTTAACACACCAATAAATAAATTTAGCTTGGCCACCAAGTGGATTTTTGTCATCAGATCACTGTTTGATTTACTTGGCCGGCAAGAAAATTCTACAGTGATTGCAGCACAAATGCTTAAACCATTTGCTTGACTCTTTTGTGGACCCAATTGGAATAAGGCCTGGTTTGATGTGATAAAAGAGTTTTTAACAAAATTAAAATTGAAATTGAAATAAAATTAAATTTTAAAAGTTTGCTTAATATAAAGATAAAAACTCAATATGATTTTAATTAATAAATGTACTTAAAAGAGAAAAAGACCAAATTGTCATTTTTTTTTCAAAATTAAAAATGCCTCCCCTGTCATAAGTAGACAAAAAATATAAGGGTAGTGGATTTCACAAATGAATTTAAGAGAATTGAAACAATTTCATGATTAATATGATGAAATTGAATTGAATTCTAGTATTTTTGGTGGAATTAAGATTTTCAAGAATTGTAACTTTTACATACCAAATATGTTTAAATTAGAATTTCATTTTTAATTTTATTTTCATTTTGCCATTTCAATGACACCAAACATGACCTAATTGTATTAATGTGGCCTCATGCCACATAAACCTTATATTATTGTCAATAGCTTTTAATGTCATTTGGATGCCACGGTAAGTTTATTTTAAAAAATATTTTTGTAATAAGAACATATAAAATTTGAATTGAACAATGGAGGTGGCTGAAGATCTATACTGAAAAAAACTAGATAAAAAATTTGAAACCTATAGTTACAATAGCATGTGTGAAAACTATAATAAAATTAGAAATTTAATTTACATTAACTGTAAAAAATAGGTATACAGTCGTCCATTGAATTTTAGAATTTTAATTCAAAAAAATAATAAATTTTTAAAATAATCAAAATCATTATAATCTCAATTTCCCTCTATCACCTTCTAATATATCTCCCCCTTAAAAATTATATTGTAAATATAGCATTTATTTTAAAATATAATATATATATATATATAGGAATAAAAAATATACTATAATTTAATACCTCAAGAGATGTGAAATAATGATTTTTTTTCTCAATAGGTGTTGATCCTAGTTGAAAAGATTATAATCACTCATGCATGAGATTTTAAATTTGAGATTGTGTGAATACAAAAAATGTCTTAAGAAAAGTTACCTCCAATTGGATTTGATAATGCTTAAATTTAACCTAATCAGATTGGTATGATGAAAAAAAAAAAAAAGGATCTTTCTTGGTAAAGAAATGAGAACTAATTAATGAAATATCCTTTCAGCAAAATAAGCAAAAACACAAAAATATGTCTACCTTCTGTTGGGAGTTGGGACAATCGAACATGTGTTCTTTCAAATCTAAAGAAGTGTTGGAATATTATGATGTTAACATGTGATTAGTGTTAACCATATTCGTTGATATTCCTAAAATCTATATAAAGGATGCTATATTACTTTAGAGGTTAGGGAGGTTGAATGTTATCTCAAGAGAGAGGTTAACTTGGACCTCACCTCATGATTTTTAACCCCTAAAAAAGAGTTATAATGTTTTGTAAATCATTCAAGAAAAGTTTATCATCTATCATTATCTTTCTTGTTAATAGTCTTCTCTTCTTAAGTTTTCTAACAACAAGAATATTTATTTTCTTTAATCTAGCTGTTCTTGCTATTTTAATCCAGTAAAACAAAATAAAGAAGAACATTTATATTTGTACATATTTCGACTGAGGCAAATGCAAAAGCAAACATATTATTTGTGACAATCAAATTCCAAGCAAGCTAGAGGTGTGGAGTCTTGACATAAATAAGAGTTGCTGACTCCCTTACCTTAATTTGCTTGAATATGAATGAGAAAAAAGTATTTTAATTAATGGTGTAAAGTTACATAGTCACATAACTACAAAGAAATTACATACAAACTCAGAGCTTGGACACTTTGTGTTGAAATATTTATTCCTATTAGGCTTGATCTTACAAATTTCAATGCACATCCAAGTAACAGTTCTCCTAGCTTAGTCGCTCCAGTCTTAAGAGTCATGTTCCCTTCATAATTTAAAATTTACTTATCCAAAAAAATCTATTATAAATAATGGATCAAGCTTTACTTCATTCGATATCTCATTAGACCTAACTTTTCATTATTTTGAGCTTTTATTTAAATGTTAACATTTTCAGGCCAAACAAATACCCTTATAAACTCATATAATGTATCATTGGTTACATAAAGATGAGAGAATGACACATAAACACTGTAGAAAGTAATTAATCACTATAAATGATCATAATTTTTTAAGAAATTATATGAAAGGACCAAAATTTAAAAAAAATAGTGCATAGATGAAAATGCCCTTATACATTTGACGCAGGGCTTAGTTGCCAGTTGTAGAAGATGAGCAGCAAATCGTGAAACAATAAAAAAAATATAAATGTTGGAAGTTCAATTGTAAATGAGTTTTAAATTAAACTTTGGATTTCTAAAACTTTCGATGAAAATTTGAGATTCCAACATTTGCATTTGAACTGTTAAGATTTATAAAACTTCCACAATTTATAATCCATTGCGAGTGATTTTTCCTAAATTTGCAATTGAGTTTCCATCATTTGGCAGCTAAATCATATGTCAATCAAATACCAAAAAAAAAAAAAAATCATAAGTCAATCATGTATGGGCATTTTTGTTTACCTTTGTAAAAAATATAAAATATTTTTAATTAAATTTCATCTCTAATAAAGTGGTTAGTTATTTTCAAACTAATATCATCTTTCATATTTATTTATATTTAATATGATATTTTATTTTAAAATAAATATAAGTGATTTATTTATAATGGGTACTTTTAGAAAAAATCACAATAATCACATCTAGAAATACTAAAAATAAATTACATTTTTAAACAGTTAATTTATTATGTTTTTTTTTTTGGACGGAGAGAGTGACTTTTTCTTTAAAACTTTGGTCCTTCTATGTAATTTTAAAAATTTATGGTCCTCTCAAGTGATTAACTTCCTCCCATGATTCCATGAGAGTGTCACTTCAATCACGCCTAAGTCAAGGTTGAAATTTTCTTAATCTAATAAACATTTAAAAAAATAAAAAATTCTTACATCCGGAGAGAACTAGGATGAACGCAATACGGTGTCAAATTTTTAGAAAATAATATGTACTATACTTAATTTTTTTTAAATATTTATCATAAAATAAATCTTTAAATACAGTTATATCGTATTTGTAATGATTTTTGAATCCTGGGACTTATTTAAAGTCGATGAGATCTCAAACTTTAGTTTAATAACTTTCTTTCATGTTTTATTAGGTTCCTTCTCTTCTCTTAAACCAAATCAATTGTTAGTTATGTTATGGGATAATAAATTTTTGTAATTTTTTTTTTTTTGAATACATGACCACAGCAAATCATACTAAAAGACTAAGATATAGTTATATATAAAATCAAAATGCTTCTAAAATCATGTGAAGGAACACTATATAGAT